>NW_022279620.1:0-300000 GCF_009193385.2 Nasonia vitripennis | reverse complement strand
AATATCGATCACAAGGTAGACGAGTTCTGCGAAACCTTCTGTAAAGTCTGTCCCGTTCAGTTAAGAGGTCACGAAGAGCCGTGGTAAACCACGGGTAACGTTTACGTCTTGGAGTAACAATCCGGGGCGAGATGATTTATGGCGTTCGTTAAGTTAGAGTTAAGAAGGGTGATGCATTCGTCGAGTGATGACGTAGCGAGAGATGACCAGTCACATGTGCCAAGGAAGTCCCTTAGCTTCTCGGCACAGATTCCCTTGTAGTTTCTGTAAGAGTATGCTTTAGGTACGTAGCGTGGGATCTGTACGTCGAGAGTGGCAGTGATTAGGTCATGTCCGTTGATGAAAGGAGTATCAGTTTTGCAGTGTGATAGCAGGCAATCCTGCTCATCAATTAAGCAGAGGTCAAGCCAGGTGTCGGAGTCCTGTTGATGGTGCGTGGCACCATAAGGGACCGACAATAAGGAGTTTTCCTCGATATAGGCCTTGATGAACTTGGCAACTTCGGATGAGGAGAGTTGGTCAGCGTTGAAATCACCCATAATGACCTTTATGGAATAGTTGTGCATAAAAGTAGTCAGCTGTTCAATGAAGTTATTATCCTGAATAAAAGGGGCATGTGGTGGACGATACACGACTCCCACAAAGATGGGTGAAACTCCCTTCGCGGAGATCTCACGGAAAAGGTACTCCGGTTTGCCCGGCTTGCCCGACCAAGCTCCATCAGAGGATAATAATACGTTTGCAGTCAGTGAGTGATGTATATAGAGGGCCACACCTCCCCCGTTCCTGTTTCTGTCACGTCTGTAGAGCGTATAGTTTTTCAGTGAAGGGATAGATTATACTTTACCTTCCATTTTTAATAAAATGTCATAGTTAATACTAAGTATACATCTGCATTTTTTGTGCTAATATAACTTTTTCATTAATATTTTTTTCATCAAAATTATTTCCATAAATTTCATTAATAATATTGTTAGTGCATAAAATTTCTTCTGGTATTTCTACTACCTCATTATTATTTTCAAATTTACTTGAATATATTCCATCACCAACATTTATTAGCCATTGTTTGAAAGCAATGTCATTTTTATTTAATCTTAAATTATCTTTTGGAGTCATATGTTGAAATTAACTCATAATAAACTATTTTTAACACAATTTTTAACGATTTTGGTTATTACTATATTTCATAACAGAAGTTTGTCTAAAATCAGCTGTCACTATTACTATTTTTCCTCTAAAAAGTTCATTATCACAAGTTCATTAGCAAATATCACGAAAAAATATATCGACCGTATTAAGAGCGCAATTTAGGTTAGTGTTTAGTAATGTGATGCAGTCGTTTAGTGATGACGTGGCGAGCAATGACCAGTCGCACGCACTGAGGAAGTCCCTTAGCTTCTCGGCGCAGATGTCTTTGTAGTTTCTGTAAGTATAAGTTAGAGGTACGTGTCGTGGCATCTGTACGTCGAGTGTGGCTGTTATAAGGTCGTGTCCGTTTATAAAAGGTGTGTCAGTCTTCCAGTGCGCAAGCAGGCGATCCTGCTCGTCGATTAAGCAGAGGTCAAGCCAGGTGTCAGATTCCGGCTTGTGGTGCGTGGCACCATATGGAACCGACTGAAGGGAGTTTTCATCTATGAAGGCCCTTATGAACTTTGCGTCCTCAGGTGTTGAGAGTTGAGCGGCATTAAAATCGCCCATGATCAGTTTAGTTGAGTAACAGTGCATGTGTGTGGTGAGGTTTTCGATGAAATCACTGCCCTGGATGAAAGGGGCATGGGGTGGACGATATACAACGCCGACAAAGATTGGAGCGATTCCCCTGGCGGAGATCTGACAGAATAGATACTCCGGCTTCCCTGGCCTGTCCAACCATGTGCCGTCAGATGAGTAGATGATTTTAGCTGTGCGGGTGTTATGTATATAGAGGGCCACACCTCCACCGTTCCTGTTTCTATCACGTCTTAGGAGTGCATAGTTGTCAATTAAAGGGATACTTTTTATCTTGTCGTCCAACCAGGTTTCCGTCACAGCTATCACGTGAAAGAGGGGACGAGTGGACAAGAAGAGCCTGACCATCTCAATGTGACCCGTAAGAGAGTTCGCATTGAAATGGCAGACTCTTAGACCCTCAGACAGAGTTACCTTAGGAGTGATTGAAGATGTGGTGGACGATTCAGATGATGGTGATCTACGTGGAATGAGGAGTATGTACTTCAGTTGGCTGTGATCGAGCCTAAAAAATTTTTCAGATCTTCATCCGACGCAATCTTCAAAGCACGATCCTCCTTCTTTAGCTTGATGTATATTGGACCATCCCTCACAAACGTGGTGCAGCCGTGCTCTCTTGCAGCCTCCCTTACAGTTTTGCGGAGCCGAAGGACATCAGACGGCAACCATTCGTTGACGTTGATGAACGAAACCGGAAGCGGTAGTGCAACGCAGGCCTTATGCAGCAATTCGCTAGACAGCTGCGTAGTATGTAGCTTCCGAATCTTGGTTTTAGCAGAGATGAGCGAGTGCATGAGCGTCCTGGATAGTGAGACTGAGAGCGGCAACCTGACTGCTCCAGAGCCTGCATCAGAAGCGTCCGCAGTGTCATTGCGGGCTACTCTCACCCTTCCCAGGTGTCGCACAGAGATAATGTCTCTCCCCGTTAGCTCAGCGTCCAAGGGCCGAAGAGCTGCATAGGCAAGGTGCCTTAAGGATGTCGTCTACGAAAAGGTCAGGCCGGTTATGACCAATTCTGCAGAGAGCTTTGCCTGGGACGACACAACGCCATCCAATTGCGCCTGGATTCTCATGTTGGCTTCACGGAGTTGCTGGATGGTCTCGGTATACAGCGTCGGAGCATTCGATGGAGACGAAGAAGAAGAGCCAGCGCCACTCGCCAGCAGTTGTTCAAGCATAGCTTTAGTCTCCTCCTGCTCAGCCCTCAAAGCAGCCACATCCCCTTACACCACCGTTACAGGGTTAATCAGCGCCGGTATCTCCTTCAGCGGCACCAGGGACTTCTCAATGGCTGTCATTCTCTTCTCCAGAAAACTCTTGCTCTCAGAAAGCTGGTTATTCATTGCATTCTGCTGCTTCTCTATGTTGTCAAGTTTATTTAGCTTGTCCAGTATTTTGTTGAAATTACTAATAACGAATGTAAAGTTCGTGAAAAACAATCCAGACCAATCTTTATAACAAAATTCAGCTATGTAGGCAATAGTTATAAACTGAATTGAATTAAAATGAATAATAGTTTGCGGCAAGACTTTCTACTTTTATCTTTATGTGACGAGACACGAGTCTCGCACATGTAAATACGCGTGAAGGCGGCCGCAATAGATGCGGCATGCGCAGCGAGCGCCCGCGCGCAACAAACGAAAGGCGAATCCACACGACGCGGATTGAGCGCGCGCGCGCAACACCCGCAGGGCGAATCCGCACGAGCACGCAGCGTGGCAGCCGGCGAGCGACTCAGCGACGACGCGCCAGGCGGCGCGAGCGCCGCATGCGGTGCGCCGTGAACGCACCTATACACATCCGCGCCGCGCGCCTTTATAAGACAGATCGCGCGGCGCAAAGTGCAGTTCTACTCGAGCTCCACTCCGGGTAGTATCGTGCGCACAGGTTACTACAAGGAATAGCGAGAGATAGACCTACGCCGACGAAATCGTCTCGTGAACCCACGTGACGATTTGGTAGACGAATCGAAACCCGAAACTCCGAAATGCTATCGTGAGCACACGAGACAACCCGGAACACCCGAACGACACCGAGCCTCGTCTACGTGAGCACACGTGAGCGACACCCGGTGCCACCGTAAAATCCTAACCTACATTCCGACACATTGCTGCCTCCCTCTGCCATTGTGAGCCCACAGGGTTAAGGGAGTAACAATAATTCCGCCGGCGATTCGTCCGGTCGTGCGCTCACGTCCTGGTGAAACAAAGGTAAATTCCTAACCAACAAAGCCAGCCTTACGCCGACATCTCACGACTCGCTTTATCTCTGTGTGCACACCGAGACCGAGACGAGCGACGAAGATTTGTGAAGCCGTGCGCTCACGACTCCACAATTCCGAGGGATAACCTCAAAACACCGTGACACTATCCCGGCCGTTACTGTGCGCACACAGAGCAGTCGAGATCCCGTACCGAATGAATTGCTAACCTCAAAATCCGCCACCGACCCGTCATACCACCATCGAACTGATACACCGCAGCCGCGAATACCGAATCATTCTTGTAACGAAATCGCGTATATGTCCTTGTAAATTGTTAACCGCGTTAGTTTAAACAATTCTACTTGTAAAGGCGAAGTATTTTTAACAAGAGGCATAATTGATTTCTGTTTCAGCCGGAATTTAACAACTGATTCCAAATGCTATTGTTTAATTAAGAACTATATTATGTTATTGTTGAGAATATAAAAACAGACTCTTTTTTCCCCCTTTCCCCTATCCTGATCCTGGAACCGACTGAGTATCCAGTCTCTTGGGTAAAGTTAAACCGTAACATTTATGAATTGAAATTTTCACCAGTTACTCGCAACTAGTTGTTCATGATGGTTTAGAGTCCTTGCTATTGGACGTACAGGTGTCTTAGGCGCCTCTTTTATTAAATAAGAGTTATTTTTCAAAAGTTTGTCGACATACCATAGAAAGGCAAATAACAGTAATTTCTGAGGCAAATAATTGATCTCACCCCCACGTACAAGTTTCTTACCTAATAGAATCTCCGTTAAAATAAAATCATTATTACATATGCTCACTTCGCTCGTCTTCCTCTGATGTGCCGACATATTATGAAATGTGCCACCAACATTTAATTTTTCCGGTAAAAATTTGCGGTGCGTGGAATATGTGGGTTTACGATTTTTTGTTTTAGATAATATCCGCGCTTCGCTTGCCTTCCACCGATGTGCCGACATATTGTTTGTATTAATATTTCTCTAGCAGCTTTGGCTTTTTATCTCTCATCGATCGCCTGCCCCGAATTTGCCGTCGTATTTTTTAATAAATATTCTCTCACGAGAACTATTCGCACATAGGGTACTTAGGTTTGAACGTTTTTATGTGTCAACGTAATTTTTGGAAACATATCTCTAATAGTCCAGTACAAATCTGCTAGAAATACACTTTTTCACTAGAAGAGCTGCATTTTGAGTATATGTAAGTTTAGTCCGCCAGAAACATTTATGTAAAAATGCAGACCCCATAGTGCCCGGGGTGGCGGTAAAAACAGCAAAACAATATATCTTTCGTCAATTTCTCGAAAGCAGTAGTAGCTACAAAAAAATGGATGCCACCATCTTGAAGAGCGTGAAATTTTACATCGGGTATGCCTTGGTACTCAATTAATCGTTGTTTATATCTAATCTGATTAAACAGCTTTCTTTATTTACGCGAGTAAAGCATTATATATATATATATATATATATATATATATATATATATATATATATATATATATATATATATATATATATATATAGATATAGATATATATAATGCTTTACTCGCGTATATTATACATATACGCACCGTACTTCTTGGTACAAAAATTTTCAAATCAGTGATGTTTACTGTCCAGGTACATGCAGTCGACAACGACGCGATCGAGGTAGTGCGCTCCGTAGCTTTCATTGTCTAAATGTAAAAACTGATTCTAGACACCAAAAGCTATGGAGCGTATTACCAAGGCCCTGTCATCGGCGACCTCATGCACCTGGATATCATACACGAGGCATATCGATATTCCTGTAATAAAAATCACAGTGTGCACTACCTGAACGCCATCATGTATTTTATTTTTAGAACAAATTCAAGGTACTTTAATAAGTTTGCTCAAAAAGACATGAAATCTCTAAAAAAATATTAACCAAAGTAAAAAGGTTAGGCGCGTTTGATATTTTTAGATTAACTGAGATCAATTAAAAAAGGCAAGTTTACAATCATATTATTTTATTTATAATACGCTAAACAAAAAATCATTATGTTTAATTGAGGGCTAAGTCGAATGATTGGTGATTTAAACTTACGCAATATATTGATCAATTACAAACAACTCTCAAGATACTTACTTCGCAACTTGCCATACCCTTTACATTTTGTTCATACAATTGTCTATTTGTAATCGTAACTTCTTTATATACATAAACTTATGAAATTGTTATTTCAATATAATGAAATATTTTAAATGTAAAAGTAGGTACCATGAACAAAATGTAAAGGGCATGTGAAGTTACATAGTAAATATTTTGAGAGTTGTTTGTAATTGATGAATATATTACTTAAGATTAAATTACCAATCATTCGACTTAGCCTTCAATTAACATAATGATTTTTTGTTTACCGTATCAAAGGGCGCGGTAGCGCCCCGATGGCAAGTATACGTTTTTATACACTGTGCCGTCGGGGAGCAGCGCGACCCTATTATACTCAGAATTTGCTATTTAACCTAAATGCGTTCTACATATCTGCATATTTTATTTGTGTACCTAAACTTATAAAATTGTTATTTCAATAAAATTAAATATTATAAATGTAAAAGTATGTACACTGCGTGTGAAATGATCCACGGTAACATTACTAAAATTTGACTGCTGCTATGACAGCTACATGAAAACTTCCCCTTTGTTTATGTGGTTTTCTTGTGACGGTCAGATTTAATAACAGTACCGTGGATCAATTCACGTGCAGTATACCATGAACGAAATGTAAGGGGCATCGCAAGTTACGTAGTATCTTGAGAGTTGTTTGTAATTGATTAATATATTACTTAAATTTAAATCATCACAAATCATTCGACTTAATACTAAAATAAAACATAATGATTTATTTGTTTGCCGTATTATAAATAAAATAATATGATTGTAAACTTGACTTTTTTTAATTGATCTCAGTTGTTTTTTAATCTGTAATTTCACTGTAAACGAAATTATTGGCATGCATGATGACACGCAAAACATTGAACGCACCTAACCCTTTTATTTTGTTTTTTTTTAGAGATAATCACAAGATTAACGGTCTTGCAAACATACGGTTTTATTACAATTTTTTTATGAGCTACATTTGACAAGATCTAACAGTAATCAGCAGGAATCGCGTTGTTATATTAACTCATGACAATACGGCGATGTTTCAAGTGTTTATTCGATGCTTTTTATAGTACATCGAAGTTTTGCAGAGTTACTACATACTTGAAATGGTTTAAATTAACTTAAAAATTGTTTTTTATTAATCATAATTACATTCCAAGTTATGTGCCAAAAAAAAGGTTTCGTTTTTACAAACGGTTTAAACTTAAGGGGCTGTAGTGGATGAAAACACTGTTTTTCTTTTACACATAAGTATTTAAATAATTTAAATACTTATGTGTAAAAGTTTCCTACTCATAATGTTCAATCAATCGATTTCCGACACAGTAGAACAAAAAATTAAAAATAATTAATATTTGTCATAAAAGCTATCTGCATAATACTTCATAATATATACTATCTTATTATGATTAAGGGGATGTTGAAGCCAACATGGCTAATTATGAGCACGATTGAAGCCGTGGTTTAGATTGTTAACTTTAGATATACTTGATTCAGGTTACAGCGTAACATTTAGTTTTTATTGATTTAATAACTAAAACATTTTATTTTATTATGTAATGAATACGAAAGTAACGATCTTCCTTTTTTATTATTTTAATTGTCGCCTTTTCCTTGCGTTGTAGTTATCATTGTTTGCAAATACGAAAGTTATCTAGTATTAATTATTGTGATTATTGTAATACCAACGGCGGAGCAGTGTATTCATGCTATAAGCAAGTGTATTTACTTATTATTTATGATCATAAAAATTTTTGAGGTTAGCTAAGCTACAGCATCCGAATCAACCAGTATAGCTGCAACAACCCCTTAATGTACGCATACATCTGGTATTTATGTTTAAAAATGTTATTGATAGGGATTTCCCGCCATTTTTGTTCTGGCAACTTCAATAATCACAGCTATGTACAACGCTATATGGGATAAGGTTTTTGAAATCGTTCCCAACCTAAGACAAAATGTCCTAAGTCTAATGGGAGATTTTGAAAGATCTCAGATAAACAGTGGCCGTGAAAATTTTCCAAATGCAACAATTTCTGGTTGCTTGTTTCACTATAAGCAGGTGATGATTTTTTCTAATTATTTTCCTGGTAGAAAATTGAATGACTTTTTTCTATTAACTTCAATAGTGTTCAAAAATTTTACATTTCACTAAATAAATTTACAACGGATTTCCAATTATCGTAACCTATTATGATAAAGGTACACATTTTAATATTATTTGCCCACTTTTGGTCACGAGTTACATTACTTAAAACAGTTTCTACATAGTTCATTCTTAGCAACAAAATAATATTGTAAGTTTAAAGACTAAAAAATCAAATGTAGTGCTGATAAATATGAGCTAATAAGGACGCAAGTTTAAACCCGATTACTTGAAGACGATTTTTCCCCTAGAAAATAATTTAGTTCAATGAACATATGGAATTGAGTGAATAGCCTTACTCTTACCCGGGTCGAACTTGCGTACATCTTTACTTCATTCAGTACAGTCAATTTAAATCAATATGTTGCCAGTCTTTAGAAGTTGTCTAAAAATTTCTTGGGCGATAATAGCGAAGATTTCGGCTTTAGCACTTGCGGTACGCTACCAAGTCGAACTGTTAAACTTGTTCATTTTCTACCAGGCTGTACTCGTTGTATTAAAAATATTACAAGCCTTCGGCTCAGGTGGCAATTGACCGTACATAAGTAATTTACTATTAAATATTGCAAAAATTGATAATATTGTCATACATTATTCATTCGTTTTTTCATAAAAAAATCCTGTATGCATGCCTTTATTAAAAAAACAGTGTCTTATAAAAAAAGTATTCAGAAGTTTGTTGTATAGAGTGCATGTAAAATAGAGCGAAATTTAAAGTTATATTACTCGTCCCCGAGCGATCAAGAGCTACATGTACGCTTTACATTACGCCCGCTTTATATGTAAGCAATAGTATACGTTTGGTACAAGTATAAAATATATAGTCATTTCTCCTAATTGCACTATGTACTATTGCCTCACTTTAATGAAGCTTCGGCGTTTGATACTGTAATAATTGAAGGTTACCGTGAATGGTGATTGACGCGATTTTTTTTGAGGATTACACGTATTAATGTTTTATTGTATTAATATTAATATTATTTGCGAAGCCTCGTAATATGATTTTGAAGCATTAGTAGATTTTACGACGAGTACATTTTGATTTAGCGTAAAATACGAATTTTTGTAAGCTTTATTTAAATGACTATTAATAGCTATGGTTATTTTTGTACCATTGGGTAAGTATACAAAAATTTCCCCGTAAACATGTTATAATATAGATGCGTTAACTTATTAAGGATATCCCATCGGAATAGCTGACAGAAGTTTCGAGAATACGTATATTCTCGAAGCTAAATAATAAGAGAGCGAATGTAGGCGTGTCTATGTATATGGGTGTAAGCCCTATATATGTGTTTATGTATACGCGTGCGGCGTTCAGCGCGTAAGCGCGTCTAACCAAGTCTGCCTCAAGCAATAGATACGAGCACACGCATAGGAGTTCGGAAGCCCTCGTGTACATCAAGTCCGATGAGTCCAAGGACGATGATATTCGGTGTGTCGGAATAAAGATTGCTGATTTTATGCGCACAATTGGAATTATTATCCCGCCATGTCTCCTCTAATCACCAATATAACTAATTACCATACAGTTAGACCATTTATAAGAAATGCTGACATTTATTTTAGGAAAAAAGGGCTCCATTTGATTAACACGTTAACCAACTGAAATGGTTAATTTTCTACCATGGTTATACTATTATTACGTAGCATTTAACGATTTTGCCCATAAACGCTGAAACATTCTTGCGGTGGCAACATCAAATTTTAGTATCAACAGAGGCTTTAGTACATAGGAAATAAAACCTAATAAATTAAAAAATAATGCCTAATTAACAAATAAATTAATTGTTTATTTTACTAAGGAATAATTGTAATAATTATTATTTTTATCTATCATAGTTATGATGTTGAAGAATACCTTACCCACATCGCTAGTTTAAGGCGATATCATTTTGCAAGAGGTTGGTAAAATTATTGTGCATTTTCACTGTTACATTTGTACAACTAAGAAAATAATCCCTGGTAAAAATGTTAACAAGTTGGAGTATAATTTAGAACTACAGTTGTGTTTTAAATCTTGTGTACAATATAATTAAAATCTTAAAGAAGTCGTAAATTGACTGTATTATCCTTCTGACGGATTTATGTACACTTCATTTAAAAGTGTAATAAACATCCATACTACCATATTTGCTTATCTCTTGTTAGTAGCAAAAATAAAAATTAAAATTGATTTTAGACGAAATATCATTGGTTTTAAAATTCCAATTTTTATTAAATAAAATCGTTTGCATAATTCTATGCACGAAACGACAAAGTACTTATTTAATTTGAGCTATTTTATCGGTTGATATTCGTTACAACGATTTGTAATAAGCATAGTTAAGTCATAATATATGGTCATTAAAGAATATCAACAATTCAATTATACGAGCTAGTCAATTTTGTACCAGGATGTTTTTTGATTTTTAATAAATCTTTAAATAAAAATGTAGACAGATAGATAATTATCAAAATGCAAAACAAAACAAAAAATACTCTCTTCTTTTGCATGTATTTACTAATAATTATTACTTAACTAATAAGTTAAGCTATTATTCAGAATCAACTTATAACGGATATAACAATTTCTACCAGTTTATTTTATTACTTTGCAAAATGTTTATACTTTGAACCATTGATTAATATCGTATATAAAGTTTTTCAAAAATATTCTTTTTTCATTGTCACTCAAATTTTTTTATAAGTATATTTTTTCTTGTGATGTCCTGCTTAAAATATGGATAGTAATTAGTTATATAATAGTAAAGTTATGTCACAATAAGTTGTATGAACTCTGTCGGAAATATTAATATAGTATTACAGTACACATTTCTTGAAATCAAATTATTCATATTTGTTAGTGCACGAATATAATGAGCGCTTGCAACGGCCTCTACGACACGCAGCTGAGGAAGAAGAAGTGGAAGAAAATGACAAAGACAAAAATTTCCCCGTAAACATGTTATATGTTCAATGTGGAGGAAGTACAAAATGTACACTTTGGTATAAATGACGTAGATTTTCTAAGAAACGAACTAAATCCCGACGCTCGTCCAGATATATAAAACCAAGCATTAACAATTTTTTTGACATCGATTTAAAAAAGAAACAAAAAATAATAATTACTTAGTTATAAAGTTGCATTCTGTCTTTTAATGATATACAAATATACAATTTTTTTCTATTTCTTTGTAGTGCAAAACATTTTTAGAATGTTTTTATTTTGAATCGATTTTTTTTTTGTGACAGAATAAAATGTAAATAGTTAATATGTATGTGTGTATGTGTATATACACACACATAATACGTTGAAAATTAAAAGTCGACATAATATAGCTGTACGTAAAATACAAAAATCAAATAATTCATTTAATTTGAAATTTTAGGACAAGAATTTGAGAACGATGTTCCCGTGCATCGACGACGAAGACTACATTTCGGTAATATTTTTTTTAAGTAACAACGTATTTATTATTAGATTTTATCCAAGCTGCTACAAAGATTATATTATTACTCATGCAGTGAGAGATGCAGAGCAGATACCCGAACCGTTAGCTCAGCGAATTCTCCCAGTTCGAAGACGAGACAGGCCACGTCAAAATGCCAATGCTGCTGCTGAAGAACAGTCAGCTGTACGTAGACGAGGAAGACCTCGAAGAAACGAAAATATACCTGACAACGCAGTAGTTGATGGACCAGCCCCATGTAGACGAGGCAGGCCTCGACGAAACGTACCCGCCGAAGAAGTAGTGGACGAACCCGCTCCACGTCGACGAGGCAGGCCTCGATGCAATCGAAATGTGCCAGTCGAAGAAAATATAGAAGAAGCTATTGAAGGAGGCATTAGAGAACACGCTAATGTAGAACCAGCAGATATCCAAGCAGGCATTGGAGAACGCGCTAATGGAGAAGCAGCAGGCATTGGAGAACACAATGCAGAACTCATTAGAGAGGCCGATGAAGCAGCCAACGAAGAAGGCTAACTCATCGGAGAAAACATTGAAACAGTCAACGAAGAAGGCTAACTCATCAGAGAAAATATTGAAACAGTCAACGAAGAAGGCATCAGAGAACACGTTGAGGAGATCATTCCAGGACTCTAAGTGGTTGAGGAACCTGACGCAGCAGTTGGAGGACTGGCCGGAGAAGTTGAAGAACCTGACGGGGCAGTTATAGAAAATTTTGCTGAACCAGACATCGAGAGTATTGTCGAACCGATGGTCGATAATCCCGTACCAAAGAAAACGAGAAAGGTTCGCTGAGGTGGCAAGAATGTGGGTAAGTAAAATGTCATAAGTTATATACTATTGGAATGAGCTACTGTTCATTTAGTACACAATCTTTCAATTTACATACTTATCAATAGTTACCCCTTTCTTTAACAACCATATACTTTGGACGTATTTTACGCGTTCTATATTTTTTAATTTACACTTTTAATGGTTAGAATTTCAAACATGCACAGAAATCGCGTGTGAGCCTAACAAATAAATAATAATATTGCCATATTCTTTTTCAAGTAGGATATGAATAAAAATTAAAATCGTTTGAATTAAAATTAGGATTTTTTTTATATTGTTGAAAATTAATTATTCTACAATATCATTGCAAGTTAATAAAATAGAAACTCCCGCTTTTATTCGGCTAGCAAACAATCCCTGGTAGCAGCGTTCCCGATAAGATACCCAGAAACTACCGAGAATTTTCAAATCTGGCAAGTTTCCAGGGTAGAATCTAGATGAAAATCTCGATAAAATAGACATGATTTCTCGGGAGAATATCGGTAGGATTTTTTCCCCGCTATGTATACTTAACATAACCTTACTTTTTTGCGAACGATCTGTTTTGCAAAAACACATTCTTTATAATTTTTCGGGAAAATAAACAGGGCAATATAAACAGATAAATATATAATTTAAAAAATTAATAAATAAATAAAAGATAAAGTAATCAATTTCATATTTGAGATATGTTCAACTTTTTGTATTGATTATGAAACATACAAAATGTTGAGAAAGAACATTATTTTTACATAATAAATTAAAGGATGGATGGAAACATGGAAAGTGATGATAAATATATAATAATATATAATGGCTAAGGCCATTTTTTCACGTTGCATATGACATCCCTTAGGACTGAAATCAGGTCTTTTTCTTCCGTGTTCTGGTTCTGCTCTGCTCGTACCCCTGATACTATAACTGAAAAAGAAATATATAATTACAATGTTGTTTTATAAGAAGCTTATCATATCATATTTATATACAGCGCTTATACAGCACTTTGAGCATACCATCCATACAAGAAGAAAATTCACAGCCTCGAAGTTTAATTTTTTCCTTGTGTTTAACAACTGTAATTTTAGAATCAAGCTCTTTTGACATGAATTTTTCATTATATTCACAAATGACTTGCTTATGCTGTAATTTTTGTCCATAAGTCGAGTCATTTCATAACACTGCAACGAAAATATACTTCTTTAAGTAAATATATACAAAAAATATGTAATAATAATGATAAAATAATGCTTGAAAAAAATTAACAAAAAACTTACATCATGTTTGAAGCATAGGTCATTTTTTAATAAGTCATTAAACTGATCAAACTCTTCCACAGTTTTTAAAGGTAGATCAATATTGTACTTTGTACATAACTCAATTTCAGTATTTAACATATTAGTAATACATTTATCCATTAGAAAAGCTCGTGTAGATTCTTGGTTTTTTTTTTATTTCACTGACTTCTTGGACAAGAAGATTAATTTGAGCCATCATTGCACTTTCGAAAGCTGTAATCATACAAAAATGACTGTTCCTCTTTGTTTTTCTTCTCCCATTGATTCAGATGCCTTAGCTGTGTAAGAACTACCAGATATTACTGGTGGCGAATTCGCTGGAGATACCTCCTTTTTACTTTTTGATTTCTTCTTTTTTTTAGTTACATGATTCTGTTTGTCCTCTTTTGATTTGCTTTTTGGTGATTGGTTATCTAAATTTTTAATTTTATATTAGGTTAGTAATATTATATATTTTTTATTATTAAAATGATGCAAGAAAAGCTAAAAAATACCTTTTGGTTCCTCATCTTTCTCCTCATCTCCGCTAGCTTCTGAATTAGGGTTCTTTAAACTTGGAGCATCTGATTTTGACTTGAATGTATTCTGCATAGTTAAAATTTGGCGTATTAGCTGTTGTCGTCTAACAGATGCTACCAATCTATCTTGGTACTCAGAAAAGTTGTCCTCAGATTCCAGCGACAAACAATGTTCTTTATATTTGAGAACTTCAATTTTCTCCAAAGCCTCCTCGTAAGTTTCTGTAAAAATATATCAATCATTGAAATATAAGATATCTATAGTAAACAAATCATTTGAAAACTTACTTGCACGTCCTATGATTGCTACGTTAAGTTTAGTCAAGGTAACCGGTGGATCAGGCCACGCTTCCTATCATACTCCAACCACTTGCTTGGAACGACATCATATTGCTCTATCTTCCTTTTTCGCCCTTTATAGATAAATTGTATGAAGGAAAAATCATACAGTTCAACATCGGAATCATCACTTTCACTGCTACTCATCCTATATAAGGAACAATATAGTTATTAAGCTTATATTTTTATAGATCAAAAAACGATCACATAGTAAATAGGTTAGTTTTTACAGAAATTTTCATTTTGGTTTTGTAAGTTTCTTTTTATTTAAATGTAATTATTTAATTTTCTGAAAAATAAAACATCAATGAACAAATTGCATGTTTTACCTTGCTTACAACACCAATAAAAACACAGATACTTGAATGTTTTTAACAATGACTTTAGTAATACTGAAATGAGTTTTGTAAGTGCAAAAATATTTCAAGTTCACATTTATTTATTAGATGGGCCTCAAGCACTACTATTGAAATGTTATTTTATAGTAAGTTACGTAAGGTTACGTGAGACTATGTATGTAAACACAACACGAAATTCTCTTCCGACTGACTGTCACGTGCAACGATCGTTTGCATCAGCTACAATGGCGATGACAGTTGCGATACCGTCACATGACAGTCACTCGGGATAGAATGAATCCATGGCGAGTGTACATAATCCAACATATCAAATTTGAATTTTAAGAGATAAGTTAGAACAAAACTGTAGTAAAATATTAAGTAAAATACCTTATAAAAAGTTTGTTGGTTAATGGAGTAACGGAACAACCACATTTCTGGTTGCCTCTTCCGTAGAGTAATTGATTTGAAAATTTACAAATTTTTGAAGCATTTTTTCCAGGTGTACTATTATGATTGTATTAAATAGATTACCTACTTCCCAAATATTCAAAAATTCGGAATCACATAGTGATTTAAACAATGCACTTTTTCTCCGATACTTTTTAACTTGCACTAGAATTCCAGTTGAGTCAGAAATAAATTGAGAAATGACTGCCACGCTCCAGTCTTTCAAAAGTACAGTATTGTTTGGATGAGTTGCAGATAAAATCATCCCATTAAATTTTAATTTAATGATTTTCTTTTTCTTTTGAATAAGCACTTTTGTCTCTGAAGAAGCTTTTGAAAGAACGGTTGAAAATTTTTCTCTCTCCAGGACTCGTCGACAGTATTGGGTTACTATATGCGTTGGTGATCTAAGCATACTGCTTATTGATCCTAGGTAGGATTCGAAGCAAAACACACTCAACTCGTTGAAATTGCAGCCTGTCGTTTCCACATCATCTCATAAATGTATTAAATTGTGCACATTCAGTGATAGGAATGAGAATCCATATATCGGAGATGCCGTGTCTACAAATTGCTTTAAATGTCTTCTAGCCATATGTAAATGAGGTAGTGGATCACTGTATGACATCAATCGACATGCAGTGGTAAAAAGCATGAATGAATGATACATTTCATCGGACACTAACTTCTTGAGCACGACAGGAGCCGCATACAAAGCGAAAAATTTGAACTCAACAGCTTTGTACTTTGCATAATCACTTGTACACCTCATCTTTATTGGAAATTCTGCAGGAATATCACGGTTTATAGATTTTGTTCTTCATGACAATTCACTTTTAAATTTGCACTTAACCTGACTGTGTGACGTGTATCTAATTGCAAAAGATATTCTAAAAGTATTTTCGTGCACCCTAAGTATAATAAGTGCATAGGGTCCAAAATAAATTGCTGCACTATATTGATAGGAGGCTGTATCTGCATCAGAAAAGACGGACTTGTGTGACACTCTGGATCTTCAAAAGATCTAAATCCAACACCAGTTATTTTTTCAGCATTCGTATCTAAAAATACAGTTACTTTATCCACTTTTTTACCCCTCACTTTGCATCTTTCACAAGCTGCAAACGCACAATGACCAACGATGCACTTCACAAAGCTTCTTGCTGGCGAATCACAAATAAAGATACCATTTTTCTGTAACTTGTTTATTTCTTTTACAAAGTCACACAAATATTCTTCAGCACTTTCTGGTTTGCCATCACCAGCAAATACTGATACTGTGAAAGGCTCGTAATCGTCTCCCTTAGAATATACTTTACAAAGAATTGGCCAAACAGTGACTGTAGAGGACTTAAAAGGTGAAATGCCGTCAATGTGTACTATTAGTTCCAGTATACCAGAGTCATGTAAATCAACGTTAACTGTGTTCTTCAATTTTTGTTCAATGCCAAAATAATAAAATTCTCCCATGCTGTCCTCACTGACTTTCATTGGCTTAATGTCAAACTCAGTATTACTTTGCAAAAGAGTTTTTGTAGTTTTTGGCATATTTATGTTAATCCTCTTGTTCAAAATTTGCAGTAATTTATTGGCTTTCTCTTGAGGTACATTGTTGTCAACAATCCACACTCTGACTTCGTCAACCAACTGATTGTTATTGTTTTTGTATTCAGCAAACCACTGTTCCAATTTTGAATTGTCATTGTCCACCACAGACTCACTCACATTCCTACACCGGAATTTCACAACATTCGTAGTAGAACATTCGTCAGAAGGTTTAATTAGACACTTCTTTTCTGCAAATAAAATACTGCTGTATTTATTAAGAATGTTAGCATGTTGACTTGCTAGCTGCTTGTTGACTTGAAGACTTTCTTCTTTATTTTTTTCAATTAATTTTCTCCTCTTCTCTTTAAAATCACTGTACTGCTCTAATAACAGTTGCTTTTTTCTAGCCGCTGATTGTTTTTTCAATTTTTCTTTATACTGCTTGCAACGTTCTTGATTCATTGTACAAGGTTAAGAGGTTAGGAACCTTAGAGTACTTTGCTTTTCACTTTCACTATACTTAACAGTTATTTTTCGGAAAATAATTTAATGCGCTAGTTTACGTTATTAGACCTGTTTCTTGAACACAGCTATCATGGGACTTGAAAAAGTTATAGTACATTAAAACTCTGACTCCGTTTTGGATTTCGTAGATATGTGTATACATATATAGTACACGACGCCGCGGCGGTAGAAGCCATACGAGACAGTTACAAGTCTTCTCATTCTTTACAGTGTGGCCTGGACCGTGCGCGCATGCGCAAAAGAAAAAGGGAACTTTTGCTACTCCGGTTTCAGGGTAGAAATCATGCATATTTCTCGAAAGATTCTGGATTTCAAATCTACCGAGTCGCTAGGGAACGGGCCAGAACTTATCGGCCATTTGCTACCAAGGATACTACAAGTTATAATCTCAATTAGCAACTTAAAATCCCCAGACGTTTCTAGAAGCCGTGTTTTCCGAGCAAAATAAAAAAAGAAAGTTTAATTTATAGGATGTATGTTCTTCCACTTCTGTAATAGTTCTTATACATTTATACTATTACGTAAACTGTTTTTATTTATGTATATAATAATTTCTTTCGATTGTATTACTTCTTATAGAAAATCTACAAGAAGGTATTCGAATCTAAAATTTTATTTTATTTTACTAATTTATGTTACTAATTTGACAAAAAATTACTATTACTATTTACAAATTTCAAATAGAACGTTAGCTAATAATTGGAATCATTATGCTGTTTTTTAATTTGTTAATTTCATATTAAAATAGTATAACATGCAATAACTGTACAAAATAGGTGATTCTCTCATCAGTTAAATTTGTTTCAAACATATATGAAACACATGCGTATAAATGTTTCCTGCAATTGTCCTTAAACAAAAAATTTATGACAAAAGGACAAGTGTGGGTAACACTTATGCGTCTGTATTGCATATACTACTTTGTCTAATAAGGTGCTCTAACAGAGTTCTCTTTCTAAAAACGATTTAAAATAAACTATGAATGTAAATTAATTGAAAATAAATTTATTCAAAAATATATTTTATTAAAAAATCAAATTAAAAGAACAAAATAAAAGCAAATTTTAAACAAATTTAAAAAATTAAACACGAAAAATTAAATTGAAAATTGAGAGAAATAAAAGAAGGATGTAAAAGGTTAAATAACTAAAAATTTAAAAAAATAAATTGTGACGAGACACGAGTCTCGCAGATGTGTGCGCGCTCGCAACGAGCGAAAGGCGAATCCGCTCGACGCGGAATGAGCGCACGCGCGCAACATTCGCAGGGCGAGTCCGTACGAGCACGGAGCGCGGCAGCCGGCGAGCGACTCAGCGACGACGCGTCAGGCGGTGCGCCGTGAACGCACCTATACACATCTGCGCCGCGCGCCTTTATAAGGCGGATCGCGCGGCACGATAGGCAGTTCTACTCGAGCTCCACTCCGGGTAGTATCGTGCGCACACGTTACTACAAGGAACAACGAGAGATAGACCTACGACGACGAAATCGTCTCGTTAGCCCACGTGACGATTTAGTAGACCAACCGAAACCCGAAACTCCGAAACCCGAAACTACGAATTGCCATCGTGAGCACATGAGGCAATCCGGAACACCCGAGCGACATCGAGCCTCGTCTACGTCAGCACACGTGGGCGATACCCGCTGCCACCATAAAATCCTAACCTACATTCCGACACATTGCTGACACCCTCTGCCACTGTGAGCCCACAGGGTTAAGGGAGTAACAATAGTTCCGCCGGCGATTCGCCCGGTCGTGCGCTCACGTCCTGGTGAAACAAAGGTAAATTCCTAACCAACAAAGCCAGCCTTACGCCGACATCTTACGACTCACTTTATCTCTGTGCGTACACGGGATAAAGAGAGGAACGAGACAATCGACGAAGATTTGTGAAGCCGTGCGCTCACGACTCCACCGTACCGAATGAATTCCTAACCTCAAAATTCGCCACCGATCCGTCATACCGCCACCGGACCGAAACACCGTAGCCGCGAACACCGAATCATTCTTGTAACGAAATCGTGTATATATTCTTGTAAATTGTCAACCGCGTTAGTTTAAACAATTCTAATTGTAAAGGCGAAGTATTTTTAACAAGACGCATAATTGATTTCTGTTTCAGCCGGGATTTAACAACTGATTCCAAATTGCTATTCTTTACTTATAACTTTAACGAAATATATTTCGTTATTGTTGAGAATATAAAAACAGACTCTTTTTTGCCCCTTTCCCTTATCCTGATCCTGGAACCGACTGACTATCCAGTCTCTTGGGGAAAGTTAAACCGTTACAAAATAAATCAATCATAATTATAATAATAAACACTAACTATAAAAAAAAAGCTTTTTTGAAGATTAAATAATTTAAAAAAAAAAAACTGTTAGATTTATACATTGAGAGAATGTACTATTTTGTTCTTAAGTGTAAGAATCAACTAAAAAGTAATAATGTGGATATCGCTTTATTACGTAAACAGCATTATAAGTTACGCTATAAAAATAAGTTTCAATAACCTTTACATGCTTACCGTTAAAACGTAACCTTCACGTAAGATTTTATAGCTACTAGGAAATCTAAGTACGCTTTGCGCACGCCTTATCATGTCATCAATTATATCTTTCCAGAAAGATTTTTAATTTTGCCGCCTGCTGAGTACTTAGAGTTTGAAGCGTTTATAGGTTATGTAATGAAATTCGCGATCCTTAATTCTTGTATTAGACGAGCAATCATTAATTAAATTCTTCATAACAAAGTCCATCACTTTTTTAAGAGAGGATACGGTCGCGAATATAAAGTTACTATTTGCGTACATTGTTTAAGTTACAACTTTACTAAATATCAATTTATCTAATGATACGAACATAAGTTTTTGATTTTCGGAAAATAATTTAATTGATTTTTTGAATAGTATTTATCTTCTTGCAATCGCGATCATTCGTATAGAAGAGTGCCGAATGGCACCAACTTTACTGATGTTCACGGTACTTGAAAGAATGTCTGCGAATTCGTTGTTTGGTGAAATTAGAGTGCCGACTGGCACCTTCTTTTGTCCAATCGACGAATCTATGGCTTGACTCAATTTTCAGTGGTTACAAATGACCACGGATATATTTTTTATTTCTTCATTTTTTTTATTGAAAATTATTGTAAACATGTATAATTTAAATAGCGTAAAAACAGATTATGATACAATAGATGTATATTATCAAAACGTTCGTAATTGATTTGTGATCATAATTTTGTAAAAGCTAAAGCAAGTACAAATGTGGCAAAAAGTAAGCAGGTGATGGTTATGAAACTTAAAGATTGCATATTTAAGATAAGTTTATTGATCTTCTCGAGATGAATGTAAAATTAATTAAAAGTTTTTTTCCTTAATGTTTTACTAGACAATTCTCGGAAAGATCGATAATCTCATCTTCTAAGTATGCATTGAACGTAAATAACGTCGTTCAAAAGAAAATTTCTAAAAAAGATCCTTTAATTAAATCATAAATAAAAATAACAGCATAATATTAACAAAATATTAACTTGCTGTGACTTTAATATCATATATTAAAGTCACAGCATAATATTAAAATAATATTAACTTAATAATATAATAAAATTAACAAATTAACATTATATCTATGCAATATAATTAATCTTATATATTTTATTTTCATTAAGTTTGTACCGTATGCTACACGAGGGAGCATCTCCACAAAATTCCAGGCTGCTGTCATCGTATCTGCAAGATCTGCGTCAAAAAACTGATTACGAGGGGATGCGCGAGCTGTAGACAACCTATAACAACCTATTTGCCGGAGCATATGATGGGAGACGCGGCGTGGAATGAAAATATACCAGCACAACTCAAGCGTGACTTCCATTACCAGTTATTTGAAGATTTTTTGAGGAAGGTTGAACAAGACCCTATTACAAAATCTCACGTGAGATCTTACATGAGATCCCACCTGAGATCTCACCTGAGACCTCATGCCAAAATCTCATCTGTTATTTTGGTCCGGAAGCTGCTGGATCCTCTTATTTATTCAAAAATGAGTTTTTTAATATTGGTAGTCGCCTATAAGGCGGAGCCTCCCCCAAATAAGTTAAAAAAACTAGGTTTCAAAGCATTTTAGACATTTTTTCGATTTTTAAAAATATATCATCTAAAATCTCACCTGAGATCTCAGGTGACATCTAAGATGAGATCTCAGATGAGAAATTTTTAAAAATTGAAAAAACATCTTAAATGCTTCGAAACCTAGTTTTCTCTTCTGAGTAGGAGCACCTCCTTATAGGCGACTTCCAATAATAAAAACCTTATATTTTATTAAATAAGAGGATCCAGCAGCTTCCGGATCATAATTACAGATGAGATTTTGGCATGAGATCTCAGGTGAGATCTCAGGTGAGATCTTATGTAAGATCTCACGTGAGATTTTGTAATAGGGTCTTGTTCAACCTTCCTCAAAAAATCTTCAAATAACTGGTAAAAATTACATAACTATTTCATTGCACAGATATCTAAGGGAATTCGAAATATCCATGACATCAAGAATATCGACCAACATCAAGGACAAAGTTGGAAAGCACACGCGCGTGCGCGCGCACACACACACAGACGCCGGACAAACTCTACACAAAAATAACCCTATATCCTACAGAAAATAATTCTACACAGGAAATAACTCCACGAAAAAATTTTAAACAGATATTTACTGCATGGGAATTCCTTACACACATTTTCGATAATTGTACTATACCGTAAAACTCTACACAATCGTATAATCTATTGTTATACCTTGTTGACAACAATAGGTTATACGATTGTGTAAAGTTTTACGGTGTAGTAAAATTATCGAAAATGTGCGTAGGGAATTCCCCTGCAGTAAATATCTGTGTAGAATTTTTCCGTGCAGTTATTTCTTGTGTAGAATTATTTTGTGTGGGGTGTAGGGTTATTTTTGTGTAGAGTTTGTCCGGCGTCCAAACACACACATACACGCACACGCAGTGGATTAGGCCTATACTTTGTTAAAAGGTAATTTTATATTTGAAATAATTCAGTTGATTACATCAATTTTAATTATATATATTCTCAGTATTTCGTTTTGACGTTTTAAACGAATTTGTTTTTGATTTTTTACTTTTTTTTATTTATTATTTATTGTTTATTTATTTATTATGAATTATTATTATTAATTTATACATACAGATTTATTTTATGGACCCGTTTACAAGTGTGCTATTATTTTTTACATTTAATTTACATGTTTACAATTTTATAATACAATTAATACTTCTAAAAAAAATGTCTCCCTTACTGGGAATTAAACTTGGGTTCTTCAGGTCCAAAGGCGGATACTCTGTCGACGTGCTAGCGATGCAGTTGTTAAATGAGAAAATTTTCGAAAATATAAGCTGCAACTCGGATTTCAACTAATATCTTGGTAATTAGAACAAACATGTTGGTTAACCCACAGTAGTACCCAGGCACCATGGAGAAAGTAAACAAAACTGACCTTGACCCCTCACCCGAGCCAGTGAGAGGTCATGGCTAAAATTGTTTACTCTCCATGGTGCCATTTGTACTTTGGAGAGAGTCCCCCTCCTCCCTCTGGCTATCCAAAGTGCCTCTGAATTCTCGAGACACTTTAGAGAAAATCCCTTCCCTCTTCTCTATCTATCCAAAGTGCCTCTGATTTATTATGACGGGCGATATTAGCACGTCATAAGCTCAGCATGCCGCGAGAAGAAAGACTTGTACTAAATTCACACTGTTACAGGTACCAGCGCTGGCAAGGCGGGGAGAGCCGCTGGACGACGCGAGAGAGGCGGAGAGAGAGGGAGAGAGAGAGAAAATTCGGCGACACGCGACTGAGACGCGTGCCGCCAGATACGATCCGACCTTTGAACTGACTCCTCGCGAGACGCTCAGTACTTTCGGGAGATAGCTGTTAGGAGAGTAAAAGTTGAAGTGTGTGAGTGTGCGTGCGTATACGACATTGCGTCTCGCTACCGCATCCGGAACTGCACCGATGGGGTTCCGACTGTTGACAGCGAACATCAGGGGGATACCACACACACTACACTCGCCAGGGCTCTCCTTATCCTCCCTCGTACCTGCGACCTCGCTTGCTCGCATGCAAGCCCTGTATATAGTTTGTCAATAAACGCTGTGACAGTTCCTCAACAATCTCGACAGTCGTTATTTTGCATGTTCCTACGCGTATACTTGTACCTCGCTCCATCACCGACCCAGCCGCCTCCGCGGGCTTGCGTCTCGCATATGTACGAGATCGCAGCATAACTGGCCTGGCCGGAACCTATTCAGCACTAGGTGCTATCCCGACTACTCTCTTTCTCGAGAGTAACGAGGTCTACGGACCTTGATTATAGCGGAGCTGGAAACTGAGCAACTGCATCCAGTACACCGTTATATTGGCGCCCAACGTCTGGGATTAAACAATATTTGTTTAGAAGATTTCAAATTTCGACATCGCAAGAAAAATAATAGTCGCACCGAAATAAAATCTATACAGCGAACAAAAGCTTATATTAGAGCGAGAACGCAAGTTACACGCTAAGCATAGCGACGCGCGACTTTGTTGACATCGCGGTCGAGCGAGCTCGCCGCACGAGATAAACAACACCGGTCTCCGGCGTTGTAGACGTTCGACGAAGTCGACGCGGCCGAAATATTATATTACGACTTATCACATTTAGCGTATAAGTTTCGGAAAGAGTTTTTGCGATTCGCTTTAACAGTTGTTGTGGGCGGTTCGTATCTCTGTGTACGTGAATTCGTATTGAGTTTTTTTTTGTCACCCTCAAAAATTTCTTTTTTTTTCCTTTTCGTGTTATCTAAATTTTTTTTTGATACGACTTCAAATGTATCGTAGAAAAAATGTTTAGTCGTAGTTAGTAACCGAAAATACGAATTCACAAACAATTATTTTTGTTCTTCTCCTTCTATTTTTTTTGTCCCATACAGTTACTACTATAAGTACGACACATAAGTCGAAGCGAATATTTACCGCGCGCAGTGTAGTCAGTATAGTATAGCAGCGCACTGTACATGCACATAGGTATATAGTTGCGTACATACAGTCTGATCTATAGGATAGCTGCGTACGATACATATAGGCATACAGACGTACAGTACAACGCTTACAGTAACATAGGTGGTTTTATACGGCACGCGCTCACGCTATAGAGATACATACTCACTGAGTATTCCTAGGCGTCCCACACGTATACGGCCCTAGATTTAAACATATTACCTGCTTGCCGAATTTAAATTCTAGCGCACCGTTATATAACGCACAGTGAGTAAGACTATCAATAGTCTCCGAAGCTTAAAGTACACTCTTAAAAATACAGCTGCTCGTAGCTAACGCGAGTAATTCAAACATTATTTTATTTATTTACTCAGTGATTACATCTGTTTAAATTACTTTTCCCCTTATTGTCAATTTGTTACCTCCTGGTGAAATCAAACTTTTCTTTATTAATCGGACCCTCACAATACTAATTAAATACTGGAGGCAGAGGTATTGTTTAAGAGCGACGCGTGGAAATAAATTCGACTTGATTATTTTTTTTTTACAAACGCTTATAAAATTTAAGGAGAACAAAGCTTACTCATCTGATGAGCGCTCACTTGTTTCTCTTGTTTGTTGGAAATACAGTGAGTCAGAACCGCGTGAATTTTTTTTTCTTTTTTTTTCTTCTCTCTTTACCCTTTCGTTATAGCAAACCAAAAAGAATTTTTCAGAGGATGGCGCTTTTTCAAGAAGAACTAGATTTACAAATAGAAAACTGGGCGCTTTCCCTGTCGCCATTGGAATTACAAAATAGATTAATCGAACTAGATCTTATTCGGAGTAATTCAAGGCTAGAAAATGTAAGTAGGTTAGCTAGACGACTTCGCGGAGACTACACTGCAGAAGATTTTCAAGAATCAAGTGATCCAATATTTATAGTTAGTTCAAGAAGAGACACAGATCTCCACAGATTAATACAGACAGATAAAACGTTACCTACGTCGCTGAAGAATAGCATAATAGCACGGCGCAGAGGAAGCAGAGTAAACGTGTTCGACACAAATTCGACATTCATAGATGAGTTCGAACCTCTGATTAATAATCCACAACTCTCAAGCATAACGCGAACGGGTACAAGTGTGTTGCCGACTAGCAACAGCACAGCGGCAACGACAAGTACCAGCACAATAACAACGCAAGCACAAGGAACAAGGCAAGCGAATACGCAAGTAACGTACTCAAACAATGCTCAGAGAAACGAAGAGTACCTCAGGCAACAAAACGAACAACTGATTAGAATGCGCATCGCAGACGTCAAAGAGAAGGAAGCTTTACGACAACAACTAGAACAGCTGGAACAAGTTATTTTAGACATGGCTGAATCCAGTAATTCGTACACCCCGACGACGCCAGCTGATAGTAGGAAAGTTCGATTTCAAGAGACGCTGGATATTCGACACCCTGAACCTGACGCGCATAGTACGCGATACGCAAGCGAAAACCCGTGGATAATTAATTTAGATGGTACACAGAACTATCAGACTAGGCAAAATCCATTCAGAAGGCAGAGTAACACTCCAGACTATCAAGAGTCTAAGGGGAGGGGCGGATCACCGATTGGTAATAACAATCCATTCCTCAAGCCTGGGGAAACACCATACGCTAATAGCACGAATCCTTTTTGGCCATTTGACGCCACGCAAACGAATCCGTTCAACTGCACACCCATTCCTACGTGGACATCACAATCACGAAAGACATCGGAAAAATCGCCCGAGAATGGAAAATAAAGTTTGATGACAGCCAAGACACTTGCATCGAAGAGTTCCTACAGAGAGTCAACGAATGCAGAATGTCATCTCATCTAGACGACACCGATTCGCTGAATGCTATGTTGCACGTATTAACGGGGCCAGCACTAATCTGGTGTAGACAACTGCGACACACTTGGTGTACATGGACAGATTTCTGCAAAGCTGCAAGGCGAAGTTACGGAGTCGATCAGGACATCCAAATGCAGCTGTTAGCCGAAGCCCAAGCGCGTACCCAAGGGAAAAAGGAGTCAGTGAGGGAACACATCTTCGCAGTACTGACGATCCTCAGCAGGTTAGATGAACCTCCACCGGTAGACGTACAATTGAAGATGATTTATGACAATATGTTGCCAGAAATCAAGATGATTGTACCACGTAAAGACGTCACAGACTTAGACGCCCTAGTTACGTTAGCGAGGGACGCCGAGAAGTTGGTTCACGATCGAGACAACTACAAGCCGCCACCTCCACCGGAACGTAGCCTGCTACCGCATGTCGCCTATAAGGAAAAGCCGGCTACACCAACAGCCACCACTGCGAAAACTCCTAGCGTGAACGCTGTAACAGAACCCGTCGAACCAGCGAGCCCGCTCCAGAGCACGCTAGTCGCGACGGCAGTAAAGGAGGCCCTAGCCCAATTAGGCCTTGCGGGCATTGCTGCCTTTCAGCAGCAACCATCGCAACTACAGCCGAAAGCCATCACAGCGGGTGGAAATAACCCGAAGAACGGCAAGAAGTCGAAGCCGAAAAGTGTCTCTACCGTGACAATTGAAGAGATAGTAGAGGAGAAAACGAAACGAACGGTACGCAAACCGGATAGTGACCACATTCGTCACCGTTCGTTTCGTTTTCTCCTCTACTACCTCTTCAATTGTCACGGTAGAGACACTTTAAGAGGTAGTAGAGGAGAAAACGAAACGAACGGTACGCAAACCGGATAGTGACCACAATAAAGTCCAGAAGGCTCGTGGGCCATATAAGCCCCACGTTAAATGCTATGGTTGCAGTTGGCCACAACACGTAAAAAGTTCGTGCCCAGAATGCTCCCAGAAGTCGGGAAAAGACCAAGGGAAGAAGTGAATCAGGCCAACACTTCTCCCGAGGCAACAACGGCCTCTAGCGAATCGCTCGATTTAAAGAGCGAGGACGCACTCATGCCGTTGAAGGCCGAAGATCCAAGTCCGTAGGATCACCGTCGCTGGTGGGTGCAGGTTGGAATTGCAGGGTTCAGAGTCCGCTCTTTGTTCGACTCTGGAGCTGCACGCACCGCCATTGGCCCGGTCGGCATTCAGATTGCCTCGGCCTGTGGACAAACTATTACGCCCTATAAAGGACCAGGAGCGAAGCTCGCTAACGGCCAGTTAGTGCCGATTTATGGTCACGTCGACCTACCCTTTGACGTACAGGGTCGTCGAAAAGTACTGAAAGTCATGATCATGAGCGAACTTGATTCCTCCTGCATTTTAGGGACGGATTTCATCCGTGCATTTGGCGCCACGCTTAGACCTCGTCAGAATGTCCTAGAGATTGAGGGCACGTCGGAGACTATCCCTCTGGAGTTATCTAGTCTCACTGACGGCGAGAGTAACGCCCTGACCGCCATTGGCCTAGTTGATGTTACGCCGCGGCAGCGTAACCATTTAAACGAACTGCTGGATAGGTGGCTACCAGAGAACGAACAACCACTTGGCTGCACTTCATTGATCATGCACGCCATTGATGTGGGTTCCGCTCGACCTATCAAGCAGAGGTACTACCCCGTGTCGAAGAAGATCGAGGAGGAGATGCATAAGCAAGTGTTGGAAATGCTAGAAGCAGGAATAATTCGACGGTCGAACAGTGAATGGTCGAGCCCCGTAGTCATGGTGCGAAAAGCCAATGGATCCTACCGGTTTTGCATAGACTACCGTAAACTCAACGCCGTTTCCAAGGCCAGTGCGTATCCGCTTCCATTCATGGACTCTATCCTTAGCAAATTGCAGAATGCTCGTTACATCTCGACAATCGACTTGAGTAGTGCCTACCACCAGATCCCCATGAAGGAGGAAGACATGCACCTCACGGCATTTACGGTGCCCGGACTCGGACATTTTGAGTTCACCCGGCTTCCTTATGGCGTGGTTGGTGGCCCTGCGACGTTCCAACAGCTTAGCGATAAGATTATCGGGCCTGAGTTGGAACCTCATGCTTTTTCGTACCTGGATGATATTATTATCACTACCGACACGTTCGAAGACCATTTACATTGGTTAGAAGTCGTACTCAAGCGGATCAGCGATGCTGGACTCACGATTAATTGGGAGAAAAGCAAATTCTGTTGCAGCGAGGTTAAATACCTTGGGGTGATGGTAAATCGAGATGGCTTCCGTCCCGATCCGGATAAGGTTGCTCCAATTTTAGACTACCCGGCCCCCAAGAATCTAAAACAACTCCGCAGGTTCCTAGGGATGGTCTCTTGGTATAGGAAATTCCTGGACAATTTTGCGACACTCGCCGATCCTCTCACTCAGTTAACCAGGAAAGACGTGAGATATAACTGGGGCGAATCGCAGCAAGAAGCGTTCCTACAAATTAAAACGCTGATAGCTTCGGCTCCAATCCTACATAGTCCATCATTCGACGAAACTTTCACGATTCAGACGGATGCTAGTGACACCGGCCTGGGTGCAGTGTTGACTCAAGTCCATGATAGCGAAGAACGCGTGTTAAGCTTTGCGAGCCGCACCCTGTCAAAAGCCGAGAGAAATTACTCTGTCACTGAACGCGAATGTTTGGCTGTATTGTGGGCGATACGCAAATTTAGAGCCTATGTTGAGGGTTATCACTTCCAAGTTATTACCGACCACAGTAGTCTGAAGTGGCTGCGTAATATGCGTAACCCCAACGGTCGCTTAGCTAGGTGGGCTCTCGAATTGCAAGCCTATGATTTCGAGATTATCCATCGAAAGGGCTCATTACATTGCGTACCAGACGCCTTATCCCGAATGTACGAGGATGAAGACGAGAATACGCCCTTAGCCACACTCGGTATAGGAGGAAAATTTACGGACGACCCATGGTATACTGACATGTGTGCCAAGGTAAGGGAAAACCCAACCGATCATCCAAACTGGAAGATTTCGGAGGGCAGACTGTATCATCTACGTCCTGATCCTCTCTTAGACGATATCCTAGACGAACAGGACGAATGGAAAATGGTTTTGCCACCAGAGAAGACCGTAGAAGCGATGCGGGAATCGCACTGCGAGCCCACAGCTGGTCACTTGGGCCGCCGCAAGACTTACGAGCGAATCGCACGATACTTCTACTGGAAGGGAATGTATAGAGATGTAAGTAACTTTGTTCGTACTTGCACGGTCTGCCAGCAGTGCAAGGTAGAACAAGCGTTACCCGCTGGGTTAATGGGTCAGAGAAGAGTCCCTGGACCCTGGGAAATTGTCGCCGCTGACATTATGGGTCCGTTCCCCCGGTCGACTCAAGGTTACCAATACATCCTCATCTTCTTAGATGTTTTCACGAAGTGGATCGAAGTCATCCCAATTCGCAAGGCGGATGGAAAAACGATCCGGAAAAACCTAAATGAACGTGTTATTCTACGTTTCGGAGTGCCCGAGGCATTTTTATCTGACAACGGGACGGAATTTCGAAACAAGGTGCTAGCCCAATTTCTTAAAGAACTGAGGATACAACATCGAACTATCCCACCGTATCACGCTCAAGCCAACCCGGTTGAACGTGTCAATCGCACTTTCAAGACAATGATTACGACGTTTATCGAAGGTGAACACAGGTCCTGGGATAAACACATTCCCCAACTAATGTTTGCATACAACACGGCTATCCAAGAGACCACAGGTGTTAGTCCGGCCTTTCTAAATTTTGGACGGCACTTAGAGCCACCCCACAACAGCCGCCGAGCAGAAGAGATTCTCAAGAAAGAAGAGGCAGAAGAACAAGCCATCAAGGACTGGGAAGATAGAATGCAACGTTTGTTGGATCTGCAAGTCCGTACAGCGAGACACGCACAGAGAGCTTCTGAAAAACAAGCAACTTACTATAACGCGAGACGCAGACAATCCGAGTATCAGGTCGGTGACCTAGTCTGGAAGCGTAATCGCATTCTTTCGTCCGCTCTATTAGGCATAAATGCGAAGCTCGCGCCGAAGTTTGCTGGCCCATTCAGAATTACGGCCAAAATTGGACAAGATGTGTACACCCTCGAAAACGACAAAGGTGACAAGTTCGAAAAGATACATGTAGTCGATTTGAAGAAATATGAGGACGACGAAGACCCATCGAGCGACGAAGAACCAACAGACACCGCAACGACGACTGCGAATCCACAAGATGCTGCCCCGGCTTCGACTAATACGTCTGTAAACGTGGAAGCGCCACGTAAGCGAGGTAGACCGCGGAAGACGCGCATCGTTGTTAACCGTGCGATAACTAGAGTCACGCGCGGAAAAAAAACTAGCGAACCACCTCCTAGTATCGAGAATGAGGAGGTAACCCCGTTAGTAGTACCCCTGAAAAAGCGAGGTCGCCCAAAAGGTTCCGTGAACAAGCGAGAGACTCCTCCTGTCCTGTCCCCTCATCGTATTCGGTCCAAAAGACCCTCATAAACTTCCTAGAACTCCCTCTTATTGACCTTGCAGATGATGGCGTCAGACCCCAGCTGAATCAGAGTCGTAGAGGGGGGCCGAACCCGCTGGGTTCAGATAGAGGATCTGCCTCTACCACCGACTCCTGACAGCACCACGTCGGCGGGCGCTACGCCCTCCACTACGGCAAAGACCCCCTCGACAGACCACGGCTCTAATGCACCAGTGCCCACGAGAACACCCGAGGAGGCCTGGGAGGCCACCAAGAACCAGTTGGAGCAAGCCAGGGCGCTGAAGAGGGAAGCCCTCAAAGCCGAGGAGGAGGCCTTCTTGGCCCTCGACGACTTCCTGGAGAAGTTCGGGGAGGACGGCCGTGCGCTCGCGGGTAACTACCCGAAACTAGTGGCGGACGAGCGCGACGTCAGACGCCGCCGCCAAGAATACGTCGAGGGGAGGAGAAAGCGCCGCGCAGCCGAGAAGGCCAAGGAAGCGCTTCAGCAGCGCATCGAGGAGGGGACCCGCTTGGTTGAGGAGCTCAACCAAGCCTACGAGGACCGGCGACATCTCGGTCACCCTCCCCCCAAGCTCCTGGAAGAACTGCGACTCGCTAGGCTCAACCTAGCGCTGTTGAAGGGAGAGAAAGCACCGCAGTGCTACATCTGCGGCATGCTAGGTGTGGAGAGGGGCAGAGAATGCCCGAACGCCCGGAACCACGGGAATTTGCTGCGCCTCGCTCGTCAAGCGGCGGGAAGAAACACCCTAGAATAAGGGCCTAAGGCTCTTCAAAATTTTTTTTTTCTCTCTTTTCTTCTATTTTTTTCTCCTACTCCCTTATTTATTTTTTTTTCTCATTCTCTCTAAATACAGTTTCCTTCAATAAATAAGCCTCTTCAAAAATTTTTCCGTCTCACAATGTTGATTTATTTACCCTTCCTTACTAACCTCTTTATTGCATGCTGGCGAGTTTTATAGAGTGAGAGCTGGTACACCTGGCGGTTACCCAGCGTCTGGAGGGGGGGTGTATGACGGGCGATATTAGCACGTCATAAGCTCAGCATGCCGCGAGAAGAAAGACTTGTACTAAATTCACACTGTTACAGGTACCAGCGCTGGCAAGGCGGGGAGAGCCGCTGGACGACGCGAGAGAGGCGGAGAGAGAGGGAGAGAGAGAGAAAATTCGGCGACACGCGACTGAGACGCGTGCCGCCAGATACGATCCGACCTTTGAACTGACTCCTCGCGAGACGCTCAGTACTTTCGGGAGATAGCTGTTAGGAGAGTAAAAGTTGAAGTGTGTGAGTGTGCGTGCGTATACGACATTGCGTCTCGCTACCGCATCCGGAACTGCACCGATGGGGTTCCGACTGCTGACAGCGAACATCAGGGCGATACCGGCTAATTGTAAGTGCCAGCTCTCTCTCTCTCTCTCTCTCTCTCTCTCTCTCTCTCTCTCTCTCTCTCTCACACTACACTCGCCAGGGCTCTCCTTATCCTCCCTCGTACCTGCGACCTCGCTTGCTCGCATGCAAGCCCTGTATATAGTTTGTCAATAAACGCTGTGACAGTTCCTCAACAATCTCGACAGTCGTTATTTTGCATGTTCCTACGCGTATACTTGTACCTCGCTCCATCACCGACCCAGCCGCCTCCGCGGGCTTGCGTCTCGCATATGTACGAGATCGCAGCATAACTGGCCTGGCCGGAACCTATTCAGCACTAGGTGCTATCCCGACTACTCTCTTTCTCGAGAGTAACGAGGTCTACGGACCTTGATTATAGCGGAGCTGGAAACTGAGCAACTGCATCCAGTACACCGTTATATTATATATGTGATTATTACCTTTTCAAAATGTTGGTTGGTCTGCTGACTACACCTACACTTTTAAGTCTTTTAATTAAATTAGACTTATACACTAAAACTTATACCCTAAAACTTATACACTAAACTACTGTTTTTACAGTTGTACACTACACTAACTCATTTCTTTGGCAGTGTAGTGAGTCCGTATTACAATCTGGGCATAACCAGAGTCCACACCACCACCGTTCACGCTGCATTAAAAAGCCGTCCGCAACCGAAGCAAAAATCTCTATTTTTGAGTGGAAGTTCTACTGGCGGTACAGGTAGGTTGCGTCGCCGAGTACGGGTTAATCCTGCCATGTACCGCATTCGTCGCTCCCGCGCACGCCTAATTTTGCCCTCCATTCTGCTGACGTCTCGTCGACGCTTAAGCCGGAGCAGATGTAGGTGCACGTGCCACAGGTGTTTGCGGAAGCCGAGAAGCCGATGCAAGCGGGCTTCTCGTTCCGGATCCCTTATATGGCTTGTCTGCTTCGTTGTCGCTGCTGATGCTACTGCTACTGCTGCTGCTGTTATCATATTGATCCATTCGCTCGGGATCGCTGCGACGCTTTCGACACCCGAGTCATCCATCTCATCCTCATCCGGCTCTTCATCTTCCTACTCCTCTGCGTCGACGGCCTCGTCTTCTTCAGCAGCTTCTTCACCCTCCTCAGAATCCTCTTCCTTCTCAGCCTCCTCGAGAAGTCGCACCCTTGCAGCTTCCTTCTCAGTTCGTGCATATTTCCGTTCAATCGGCATCAGTATGTTTATGTGCCGCGCAAACAGATTAAAAGCAACTCCGTCACCGACAATGTGCCAATCATTCGTGTGTGATGGATCGAGCGTTATCGACAGCAGCAGCAACAGTAGCACCACTACAGCCAACATCAGGTCAGCAGCAGCGTCATTACTATCCCATTAGACGAAAGTATCTGGATATATTGAAAGTGCTGTGCTGTCATCTTGACACGACGCAACGCACAGCTCTGCTGCGTCAAGCCTGTCCCAAACTTGTGATAAGCCTGATCGAATGTGTACTGAATATTCTGCGTGGAAACGTACTACTGAGCAGACGTTATAAGAGCAAGTTACGTAAACACGCACCATTACTGCGCAAAATCATAGCTCCGGGACAGACGATAGAGACTCGTAAGAGACTTTTAATTAAAGCTTAAAACCTTGTGCCGGTAATAGTGAAACCTGTTTCATCAGCATGGAGCATGCTAGGTAAATGATTTTAGTGCTTCAAGAGTGTATCGAGAGTGTGAGACAGCAGCAGCAGCAGAAGCAGCAGCAAAAACGTCAATGTTTACCAATAACAGCAGCAGCAGCACCACCACCACCGTCAAAAACGACTATCACAGACGAGTGTGAGGCTGGTAGTAGTAATGACAACTACCTCAATCATCGTTTATAGCAATATTTGTCAGCCTTACGTGACAGGTGGTATTTGTTCACGACTGCTACGTGCTGTGGCTCTTCAGTTACATGATTATATTTACGGTAGAACGCAAATTCAGAACTTTACCCCATCAATGTGTCTGCTCTTGCTGTTCTCGTCTTTTTAGTCAATCGAGATAGATATAAGAGGCGAGCATGGACATCCCATTTGACTACGGTGCGTTAACGGTGATACTTCATTTTAAGTGCACAAATTAAAAATGCCTGACTACAGTATTTTTCTTGCCAACTAAATCGGCTGTGGTTACGGTGGTGGGGATAATTACGTTACAATTGGTCGTAGGCGTTATCCGACTGGCGCGGGCATTAGCAGTCATTTAAAAGGTTGATTTTGCGGTGCTTTACCTCTTGTAAGGTGTGGCGCTAAGTCTGTCGGTAAAGAGGCTGCTCGTGCTAGTACAAAGATCATAGATGATGTGGTGAACAAAAACAGGCTTTTTAGAGAGGTGTTAAGTAAGCGCGTGTACGAAAGTGGGGATAATCTCAAACGCAAAGCTGATCAAATAATGAATAAAATCATGGCACCAGATGAATAGGAGGGGAAAAAGGTGGAGGGTGGTAAGAAAAAGAAAACTAAATATAAGAAGGCACAAATGACACGAAAAGCGCAGTCAGACTCTGTTCGTGGAGCTGGTGCTGCGTGGCAACTACGCAGAAAAAGAAGAAGAGAAAGAAATCTATAACTAAAGCAGCATTGTCAGCAGTAGCTAAAGATATCTTTGTCAACTAAAAGGCTCTCTTTTTGAACAGTATACCTACTTACTATACCAGCTATATAAAAACATGGTTTTTCTCTTTGAATGACCGCCAACACAGACGGTAATTGAGAGTTCTCATTGGGTGCAGTATAAGCCAATCTCGTCACTCACCGACCAAGCACCAATAGAATTTGCGATACCTGGCAACTGTGAATATCTAGATTTAGCGCATACAATGCTGAGTCTACGTGTGAATATATCACCGACGAAACGATTAGAGAACGACGCGTCATTACCAGTCGTCGGTCCTGAGAATAATTTTATGCATTCGCTGTTCAATCAGCTGGATGTATTTTTCAATCAAAAACCAGTATCACCACCAAATTACGCCTACGCATACATATCGTACATTGAGACGTTATTAAATTACGGACCAGCGGCAAAAAACTCTTGAGCAGCGTCTTGTGGTATGATGATACGGCCGGTAAAATGGATAACACTGAGGCCGGTGTTACGTCCTGAACACCGATTTAAAATCAGTATAAAGGGCGTACCAATATAGCCTAGTGGATAGGCGCTCTCTCTCTCTCTCTCTCTCTCTCTCTCTATATATATATATATATATATATATATATATATATATAATATTTATAGTAGTTCGACCTACCGCATAAAAGTCTATAGCGAAGAATAATTTTCAAAGCCAAAATACTGCATTAGATTTATTTTACTTTTTTTTTAAGTGGCATTTGGAACTCGAAAATTCATGGCCTCATCTACGCAAGCCTTCCACGCTTCCCTATTTTGTGTCAACCCCACCCAAGATGCACCCCTCCGATCGACACCCACCCGTCCTATTTCTACTAGATCCGCTTTTACGTTGTCCTCCCATCTGCGTCTAGGTTTACCTAGAGGTCGCGTTACCATCGGCCTGCCCTTCATGACACGCACTGCCGTACGGTCGTCTCCCATTCTCGCTACGTGCCCTGCTTATCCCAATCTGCGTGATTTTATTATTCTGTTAATATTTTGTGACGAGTACAGATTGTGTAACTCATCATTGTGTAGTCTCCTACATTCCCCGGTTTCCTCATCTTTCTTCGGCCCGTATATTTTTTGCAAGACTTTATTTTCAAATACCCTAAAACGGTTGTCCGCCTGCTTAGTGGGAGCCCACGTTTCGCACCCGTACAGAACCACCGGCAGTATTATTGTCCTGTATATTCTTATTTTAACGTTTTTAGACAACAGCCTTGACTTAAGTAAATTACTCACGGCGTAGAAGCAAGCATTAACCGAATGGAGTCTCTTGTTTATTTCGACATTAATCTCGTTTCTATCATTTATGGTCGTACCCAGATACCTGAATTCGCTAACCTTTTCAAAAGTAAAATTCCCAACTCTGAGATCTCCCTCCCCTCTGCAGATGCCTAGTTTATCCACAATCATGTACTTTGTTTTTGATTCACTCACTTCTAATCCTGTATACTCTGCCGCTTTCATGAGAATTTCCACGTTTCTTGCTACCGTTTCCCTACAATCCCCCAGTATATCCAAATCATCTGCGTAGCCTAGTATCTGCGTTGTTCCATTAAGCGTTGCACCTAGCTGGCTAACCTGCATTTTTCTAACGACGTACTCTAACGTTAAGTTGAACAGCACCGTAGAGAGCCCATCCCCTTGTTTTAAACCATCGCGTATCGTGAAGGGTTCTGATACATTACCGCCTACTCGGACCTTTCCCGTGCTTCCGTTCAGACATATTTGAATCAATCTCACGAGTTTTTTTGGTACACCGAGAAGTACTAGAATTTGATACATTTTGCTTCGCTTAATAGAATCATACGCTTTTTTTAAATCTATAAATAGTTATCCTTCTATATCTTCTGCGAATGGAGTGAGTCTAGCTTGTATTACTTTTGACAGAACTTTGTAGCACGTTGCTAAAAGTGAGATACCCCTATAGTTATTGCAGTCTGTCTTATCCCCCTTTTTAAAAATCGGTATAATGATAGATTCCTTCCAATTTTCGGGTATTGTTTCATTTTTCGAGATGGCACATACTAGTTTATAGAGTTTACAAGTAAGCTCGACGCCCCCATATTTGAGTAACTCAGCTGGTATAGAGTATTTTCCCGCTGGTTTATTGTTTTTTAGTTTTTTAATCGCGGCCTCTACTTTTTGGTAGCTCGGTTCCTCCACGTGCAGTTCAGCAGTGTGTATTTCGTCCCCTAATTCTTCGCTATTTTCGTGCACGTTTAATAATTTATCGAAATAGTTTTTCCACAGAGACAGTAATTCGTTGTCATTTCTTACGAGGTCCCCGTTTTCGTCCTTCATCAATTGTGCTCTACTCCTAAAACACTTTCTGATGGCGTTAATCCCTCTGTACATTTCGCGGGGGTTATTTTCCTTACTGTTTGTTTCTATTCTCCTAATAAGATTCTTTTGATACTCCCGCTTCTTATTTCTGTTGATCGCACCCGCCTGTTTCCTTACGTTAGAATACTCTTCTACGGTCCCTGTGAACGCTTGATAATCTTTTTATTATTTCATAACTCGAAGGAGAAATTAGAATAATAATAAAGTTAAATATAAAAATAAAAACTAAACTTGTATGAGAAAAACTTGATGATTTAATAATTGTTGTACTTATTATCTGCGCGCACTGATGTTTATAAATTTTTCAATATAAAGCGTGCGTAAAAGGCATTTAACAGGCATTCATCATTTGAATTATCACGTAATAAATTAAATGATCTATCACGTTACTATTTGGCGTGATTTCTCACGTTAAAAATCAGGTCAGAAATCACTCATAAAATTAAAGTATTTGTTTTAATTAAAATAAATTAAATTATTTTATTTTTACTAAACAATTATGAAAAATAGATTTGTTGCTAATTTAAATAAATTGACCGCAAAAAGTTAAAAACCTGTCCTAGCTGAGGATAAAACCCTGGTCTTTAACTTCACAATCCATTCTCTTACCTGAGCTATTTGTGCTGTAAGCCTTAAAATTCTATGCTATCCTAGTGGAAATGGATTTTGTGCCAAAGTTTGCTAAAGTTTGCCAAAGTCTGCCGAAGTTTGCCAAAGTGTGCCAAAGCATTCAAAATTGGAAAAAATAAATACTTTTGCACACTTTGGCATACTTTGTCACATTTTAGCACAGTTTATCGCACGTCCTTAAAAAGTCCAAATTAATTACATTTTGAACGTGTTAATTCGTTACTTCATAAGTAACATGCCATGCCATCAAATATGCTGATCTGCAATATTCTCTGCCATAGTGTGCTATACTGTGACACACGGTGCTACACTATGCCATACTGTGCTATACTGTGCCACACTGTGCCATACTGTGCTACTCTGTGCCATACTCTGCTAAAATAGAAATACATATTATTTGCTTTTGTACAGCACGTTTATTACACTGTGCCAAAGTGTGTAAAAGTGTGCCAAAGTGTGCCAAAGTGTGTAAAAGTGTGCCAAAGTGTGCCAAAGTGTGCCATAGTGTGCTATACTGTTTCACTTATCCAAATTTGAATACTTTGGCACGCATTGGCACATTTTGGTACACTTTGCCACATTTTAGAACACTTTGGCACATTTTGGCATATTATGGCACACGCGATTACTTCCACTGGGGTACTTTTACCTGAAAATATGTTACATTTCTAACTTTGTACAGTTGACACGTGTACTTTAAGATAAAAAATTGAAAAGATCTAAAATATTTTCGAAGTTAAGATTGATATTTGTAATCTAAATTTGATATTAACACTATATAATATAGTATAGAAAAATCATTCTGATTTATAAGGATTAGAACACAATACAAATGTATGTTTACTTGATAAATTAATTTCTTTTATTATGTAATAAAATTATGTAAAATTATTTTCCTTATTTTATCAAATAATAGCAGATAGTCGATATACGTAAATGATATATTACTAAGATTCATATATGATCTGCAAGTCATCATTATTAGTACAAGTAGAAATGGCTAAGGGAGTAAGATAATGGATTGTGAAGTTGAAAACTAGGGTTTAAGTCTCGGTTAGGGCAGAGTTTTTCACTTTTTTGCGGTCAATTTGTTTGGATTAGCATCAACAAATATATTTTTCGTAATTGTTGAGTGAAAACAAAATAATTTATTTTAATTAAAACAAATACTTCAATTTTATAAGTGATTTCTAACGTGATTTATCATGTGAGAAATCACGCCTAATAGTCACGTGATAAATCACGTGACTATTCAAGTGATCTATCACGTGGTTAATCGTGTGATCAATCACATGATTTTTCTCGCTAGGGTGAGTATGCGATCAATCGAGCGACGATTTCTTTTGAACTTATAACAGAACTTATAATTTTTCTAATAAATTATTTCTACTTATCAGACGTAAAATAAGCATAATAATATAAAGAATACATATATAGATAAGAAAACATGATACACTCATGTGGACGGAGCCAAAACTTATAGTTGCCAACATTTTACCTTTTCAAAGCTGTTTTTTCAAACCGATGAAACTCCCTTAATATTTAGTGTACTATAATTGTCTATTATTTTATTATCTATTATTTTTGACACCTACATTATTTAATATTGTGAAGTAACGATAAATAATGGCGTAAAGATACAAATCGATATTTTTGATGTTAGATTTCTTAATTTATGATGGCCATGGGTGATTAGGCAAAGCGATTTTATGTCCTTTTTCCTTAACACACACACGCACAGCACACGCACGTGAGCACACACAAACAGATATACGTAGGCATAAATAGATTACTTTCTTGTAATTTATAACTCTGCAAATAGACATTTATAATGTCAAATAAATGTAATTATTGTATCATTTACAAGTTTTAGGACATTTTTACAATATTTACAAAGATGATACCTAGTAAAAAAATATTGTTTTGAGTTGCGGCGCCACTGTAACGTAAGTTACAAAGGGCGTCAGGAATCAGGGTGCACTATCTGTCCAAAGAGATACAACCCTTAACCATTCTTTTTGTTCTGATGTAACTCAATATTCCATTGTTAAAAGCTCAGATCGGATCCACATTTTATACTGATTTGAAGGGTTGAACTCATTTCATAGTAATGTTACAGAAAATTAACTTTTTGCGTATTAATCCCTGTAAATTAGTTCATTAGATGTAGAAATTTAAAATACCATTTTTAGTATTATGAATATCTGAAATATAAAACTCGGTGTCTGTAAAACAGCTTTTTGTATCATGTTACATTGCTTTTGCGTATTTATTGCACCTTTTTACGTGACCCTTCTTTATTCCAACTCTAATGCGTTTTATGCTTCTTGAAACATGTTTGATTATTCTTTTACAAAAAAAGTATCTGTATATTAATTGTAAAATATTTTAAAATCTTCAAAAGAAATTGTATCGAAATTTAGTAAATTATTACTTATTCAAACACGCTACAAGTCTATAAAATGTGTCCTCTACAAACGAAAATATTTTTAGAAAATATTTATAAAATGTTTTAAAATGTTTTTAGATATATTTTATAACGATTTGTATACATATTTTTATTAAACATTCACGCAACATTATTAAATATTTAAAAATCTTTTAAATCAAACGTATCACAAGCTTGTAATTTAATATCACCCTAGTGGAAATGGATTGTGTCCGAAAGTGTGTCAAAGTGTGCCAAAGTGTGCCAAAGTGTAATAAAGTGTGCCATGTCGTGCCAAACTGTGCTATACTGTGCCATACTTTGTCAAAAAAGAGATGTTTGTTTCCGAAAAACCCATGTGTGTCAAAGTGTACCAAAGTGTGCCAAAGTGTGCCAAAGTGTGCCAAAGTGTGCCAAATTTCCGAATTTGAACACTTTGACACACAATTATTTCCACTAGGGCAATTTCAAATATTCTTCAATTCCTTTAAAGTGTGATAAGAAAACATCATTCAAAAATATGTTATTCCTATGTTTTTTTGTTAACCAAATCAAAATGTTTTTAAAAAATATTCATAAGATATTTCATAATATTTCTCATGCATGTTTTATAACAATTTATGTACATTTTTTTATAGTCAAGCAACATTATAAAATATTATTAAAAAATATGCTTTAATCAATCAAAAATATGTTAAAAATATTTTTAAAATGTTTTTTAATATTTTGTTTATAATATTTATAATAATGCTTTTTAAAAATATTTGATCAATGTTTGGGTCATATATTTGACAACATGAAAACATTTATGTCACAGTTGAAAAATATTTTAAAAATGTTTTAAAAATATTTTAAAACACAAATCTTTTCAAATTTTTCTTGCTATTATGGAATACATTGCAAATTGCAAAACTTGAAGTTTTTATGTATTGAACAAAAATTCTGAATTATAAATAATGTAAGACTCATTGGAAAATATCAATAACATAAATAATTCGCAAACAGACAATAATCAGAATAACAAACAATTAATAATATACTTAGATGACAAACAAGTAACAATATAAAAAACGTAAAACCCTGCTAAAAATAGTCGATAGAGATCGATTACATTTTTCAATCGAATTTTAAGCTATATCTTAGTTAATTAAAATTGATAAAATAAGACTCGATGAAATTTCATAAGAATAAATGACTGTCAGTTTATATAAAGGCCAATCAACTGCCAGCAGACTAACCTAACTTACGTAAAGGCCATATTACACTAGCAAATTTTCGAATAGTTCGTTGCAGATGTTTTGTCCGTCGAGTGTACATGCTTAATCACAAGTCACATACTACATCGTACACTGAATCATAGACTGAAGCACGTGCTTATCATCTGCTCTAACATTTGCCATACCACGTATATAGTAGTGTGTTGAAGTATGTGACTTTTATGACCCTCTTTAACATGTAAATATCACGCATTAAAGCACGTACATTCTATTATATTTTTACGCTACAATAAAGAATAGAAAATTTAGAAAAAAAAACTTTTTTCAGTCGGGATTTGAACTTGGTCCTTCGGATCCAGAGTCCTTTACTTTACCGAGTGAGCCAACGACCTTCTGTGTTACTTCGACGACTCACTTATCTCTGATTTAAAACGGAAATATCAAATTCCTTATTTACCAATAACCCGCCGGAGTTCATTACCATGCAGAACCTGAAGCACTTCCACAGCATCTACACTTAACTTGCGATACTATTTTTGCACTAATACTAAATACTGTACAGAGAATTTCCGTATTAAGAATTGTTAAAAATCAAAACAACTTGTATATTCTAAGCGGCCGCGATATCGTAACAGTAAGCAAAATACTAGAAACATTAGCGTAACATGAGCGTATTAAAGTATTTCCAACTATGAGAATGCAAAGTGGACTCTGAAAATGTTATTCGCAGCATAGTATTAAACCAAAACGATGCTCTATAGACATTTGCGGCGTAGTATATATAATCTACTTTTTCCAAAGTTGAACTGGCTGACTTGGAAAAAAAGATAATCGGGTGGGCTAAAGTTAAAAACAATTTTCTGAACAAAATAGTACAATAATTAAAATTAATTAATAGTATAATAATTAAAATTGATAGTATAAGAATTAAATTTTGAATTCGAAATTCGAAACAAAAATACTCTAAACTCATTTTAACTAATTTTTTCGAATTTTAATTTTTCTAAATTTTTGCCGTCAAGTTTAATTAATTATTCAATCACTGATTATTATGAAAATGAAGACGCTAAAATTTTAGTAAACAAAAAGAAAAATATGATGTCTGAATATTATCTAGTAAGCAACGTGAAATTTTTATATTATCAAAAAAATTATCTTTGCATATAGTTATTTGTCACTGGCGAGAAGATTGACGTGATTTTGTTATGTATTTTTAATTTTAGCTGCTTAAATCCGTCAAGTCACGCCTATTCGTGACCTAAGTAGTCCATTATTGCACTGTGTATATAGCTAACCTCACGGTACAATAATGGACTGCTTAGATCACGGATACGCGTGACTTGGCAGATTTAAGCAGCTGTGCTATAAAATTGTATACGATACTCGTGAACTAAGCAGCCCGTTAATGCACGGCGTTTTATCACCCTCGCTGCGCTCGGGCGTTATTGCACGCCGTGCAATAATCGGCTACTTAGGTCACACGTATTCTAATATACTATTATAGTACACAAAGTTGTTTTTAGTAAGTATGCATATGATTTACTCTATACACACGTAGACTTTAAGACAACGGGACGGCAAGTAAGCATTAAAAGAATAATTTTGAAAAGTACAACCATCTTATTTTTCATATAAGATGAAAATTCGCTTTGTGTTTAGATGATTCTTCTATATACTTAGGAGGAAATTACTTGATTTTTTTAAATTTATGATTTTGCTTATTTTTTTTTTGCACAAGATGATTTGGATTAGTTTTAGAACATTCAGATTAGATAAGAGAATCATGAAACACAAAGCAGATTTTCACCTTGAAGTTATAGTGAGATTGATTCTCCTTGGAATGAAGTAATGATTTTTGTCAGTGTGCTGATTTTTAACACTTGACATTTTTAAAACTGATTTCACTACATTTATTAGCGTATATTGATGAAAATACAGAAAAACTTTTGTAAGTTATAAACATTAGACAATTTCTTTAAGGATTGCATAACTTGTTAAAGGAGAAATCATAATTATAATATACTAAGATACAGAATGGTGAGGATGGGTACAAAACTTATACTTGCCAACATTTTACCTTGTAAAAGGTGTTTTTTTTAACTGATTTCATAACTTTTTGATAAGTTTCAAATAAACTTATAATGAAATGTTTAAAGAAAAATTCAATTTGAATTACACAGCATAGCATAGTTAAAAGTTTAGGTTCGATTTTTGCAAAATTTACTATACCTGCACTAAAATGCATTAGATAATACTTTATGCACTTTGTCTTCAACAAGTTTTAATACCTTTATTCGTAATAAGAGCAGTCGTTTTTGAGTTATTGTTGAAAAACCTCATTTTGACCATTACAATTTTCAATAATGAACAAAAAAAGTATTTGACAGCTGAAAAACTAAATTATTTGTAATAAGTTGCTCGATTACAACAATATCCAATTAAAAAATTTTAGGGACATGATGCTAGGAGTTACATTTTTGAAAAACTGCTTCTACGCGAAAATACGTCAGATGTAATTTATGTATTTTAATATTTGCAGTAGTTTTTGAGATATTTTTAAAAAACCATGAATTCGCCGTTATTATTGTTAATAACCCGTGTGGAAATTTTTAACAGTATTATAACGCAAATCACCGTACGATTATGATACATTTCGGTACATTACTGTAGACTTGTGTACGTTGACGTACATTTGCGTACGTTTTGGGTGGAATTCAGACATTTAATACAGCATTATACGAAATCGTACGCAACCGTAGGAAATTATGCGCGAACGTACGCCAACGTACGCCAACGTACGTGACCGTACGAAAAATTGCTGGAATATACTCATTTATACGAATATGTACAGCTTCATACATTCTAGAGATAAAACAATTTTTATACGTACAATTTTACGTTTCTAAAAGATACTCGCTTGTTCATAAGCGTACGTAAGCGTACGCGAACGTACGTAAACGTACGCGAACGTACGTAAACGTACGCGAACGTATACGTGAACATACGAGAACGTACGAGAACGTACGCGAATGAACGCGAATGTACGTGATCGTACACAATTATACATGTTTATACACAATTGTACAAAAAAGTTATATTTCTCAATTTTCTGATTTTTTTATATAGAAGTACACAAGAGAATTTTTAATGAATCGCGGGAGATATTTTATTCATATTAAATGTTTTATAAAAAATATTCATTTATTTAATAATTACATGTTAAGTAAGTTTACGGATAACTAAGTAAGGATAGGACTGCTAAGTAAGGATAGGACTGGGGATGTTCTCATGAACACCCCGAAACGAACACAAGGGTGGAACACGTAAATACAAAAATTAAATTATTTTTATGCACTTTACTGCAAGATCTCATGTATATTTGCAAATCAAAATTATTTGTAGATCAAAAAACATGACAGATTAGGTTTAAATGGAGTAATAAATACATCGGAGAATAGGAGTACTGTAACACTTTAAAGATAATTATTTAAATTTTTATAAAAAAAATTCGACATTAGATTATGGATGAGATCTCTCGTAATAATACACTATTTAATTTTTTTTCAAATTTCCTATTATTCTAAACACATACCAAATAATGTTTAATAATTTACCAATAATTAGTGGTTTTCTATAGTTCAAGCCATCGCAATGATATACACAACAGTTAAATACTACAAATCACATTGCTCCTTCGTGTTTCTCCCTAATCCTCACTGTACCTCTTTTTCTTTTTACGTAAAAAGCTCTTAAAAAATAAAGCTTCATTCATAGGAGGTAAAATTTGATTAACTGCAAAGTATGTTTACTATGAATAATATATTCTTAAATTCTGCAAGCAGTGTGATTTTATAAAACAAGATAAATCTATGCGTTTATGAACATTGCACAATACAGAAGGAAAAATTATTTTAAGGAAAATATTTAAACATTAATTTAAGATTTGTGTTGGTGTTTAGGTGTTTTGGCATTCTAGGTTTACTACAGTTATAGCAGAATCCGTTACGCAATATTCTATTTCTTGAGAAGGTACACTCAACTATTTTCAGATATTATCTACATGTTTATAGCTTACCTGTTGTAAATAAAACAATAGCTTTAAGACAGCTGTATTCTGCTGAATCGACGTGTAATGCCTTTAATTTTTCAACTTGTTCTTGAAATATTCGTATGTGATCCATAAAAGCTACGACCCGGTCAGCAGCCATCGGTGATGCATGGAGTCCAGCAGCTGCCAAAAGTGGTGCTACATGTAATGGCATAGAGCATTGACTTGCATTCAATACAAACAATTCGCTCCAAACAAGTCTTAATAGAGCAACTTGATCAGTTACTTGGAGGTCAGGAAAAAAAGGTATGTTTTTTGCCCATTCTACAGCAGAAAATAATAATCTAGCAGCAAGTTCGCAGATATTATCGATACCTAAAATGTTATTAGGTTGCATACATTGACTGTACCGAGAATTAGGATATGGCTCAGCTCTCAATAATAAGCTTATGTAAGAAGATAAGTATGAATGTCCATTTATACTAGAACAGGACACGGAATCTCCATTTGTCAAAGTAAATTGTCCTGTAGCTCCAGGGTGACTTTGCTGTGAGGGTGGAACTCGGCCTCTTTGAACAGCTAAAAACAAAGTAACAAATAGTTAAAAAGGTTTAATGATTAATCTCGAGTTTTTAAAAAAATTTCCGTTTGTAACAAAGATAAAATTTAAGAATGTATTATTTACTAAATGTATCTTAAGTAACAAACATTAAATATAGAGAGAGAGATTTTAATAATCTTTACTTAAAATCTCTTAAATTATTAATCTCTCTCTCGTCTCTATAGATTGCTACAAATTTTAATATATATATATATATATATATATATATATATATGGGTGGTTCTCTGTTAAATCAAAGATGAAAATTTTAATTTTTGCCCATACTGTATACATATGTTCTACATGCTGTACCTTTAACACCCCGTACGAGCTCCACAGTACGTATAAAAAATTATAAACTTAAAACTAAGATTATTAAAATAAAATTTTAGATTATACGCGAGTGTTTTGCATTAACGCTCCGGGCCACAGCTGAGCTCACAGCAGCAGAACATCAGCAGCGGCAGCAGCAGAAACAGCGATGGAGCAGGGGAGAGCGCGTATATCTGTATATACCGAGCGGCGAGCGCAGCGGCGCGATAAGGCGCTAGAGAAAAAGTAGCGACGCAGTGGCGGCGCGGCACGCACATTATAATATACTTGTGTGAATGATTTTTGTAAATAGTTGTGAATGTTTGTGTGAATGTAAGAATGTAAGAGTTTTTCCGGCGGCTCGATACTCGCTCTCTCCGTTGCCTTTATAAGGACCTGCGCGGGCTATCTGAGCTCACTAGCCGAAGCGCAACTTAAGCGCCAGCGCAACCCAAAGCGCCTAGTTCCTGCTCTTGATCAACTTATGCCTTGAGGAGGTAAAAGACTAACAAAAAATAAATAAAATTTTCAAAATCAGATACGATAACGCACTTAACGCGTATTGGTCTAACACTTAGAAATATTTCGGTATTTCATAGGACTTATAAAATCTGTCGAGCCTTACCTGATAACGCAACTAAAGCGTATCAGTCGAAAAATACTTCCAAATTTTGAGCGTTTACTTTCAAATTTGACAGTATACCTTCAAATTTAAGAGTTAACTTTCAATTTTAAGAGTTTAATCTCAATTTTGAGAGTATACTCTCAATAATTGACAATATACTCTCGAAATTGAGCATATATTCTCAACAATTGAGAATAAACTCTCAAAGTTGAGCATATACTCTGAACAATTGACAGTGCACTTCCAATGTTGAGCATATACTCTGAACAATCGAGAGTGCACTTCCAAAGTTGAGCATATATTCTCAATAATTGAGAATGAGCTCTCAAAGTTTAGCGTATACTCTCAATTATTGAATTGGTTGGGTTTTAACTCTGAAGCATTGGGAGTTATTGTCGAAAATTGGGAGTAGACTTCCAAACATCGAGAATGATACACTCTTAAATCTTGGGAACAACTCTGAAAAGATTGTAGTTAACTCTCATATATAGACACTAAAAAAATATAGAGTTTATTTTCAGATATTGAGAGTACAAAAAATCTTATAAACTTTATAAATTTGAGATTTATCAGACATTTTTTGGAAGATACTAATAATTGATGATTCTCATAATTATAATAAATAATGCCAAAGTTGATTTTCAGCAATGACAAAGGTAAAAAAAAGAGTTGGCGATGAGTTTTCAAACTAATACATATAATAAATATTAAACATGAAAATCAGAATATCAAATACTAATAAAATTAATTATGCGCAAAAGATACATACATGTAAATTAATATTAATATTATAATAATTTTGAAGTATTATTATCCTAAATCGATGCACATTATTAATAAGTTATAATAGTTTAACAAATACTTTTGATATATATTTTGATTTAATCAGTTTCCACTTTATTAACAAGTTTCATGATATAATGGGATGTATTACTTGGTAAAAGAATACATTTACTACAAATGTCTCGTGGGAAACATGTAATAATATTACTTTCTCTAACGGCAGCACAATAGTCAGATGATGAAAAATTATTGTACGAACATAATGCTTCATTTAAAATTTCAAAAGCATTTCCAATAATGATATATTTTTGCATTCCAGTGACTGTAATTACATTTACAGTTGCTGTGATTTTCATGTAATTTCTAGATGTAAATGCAACTATACTATTATTCCTTTTCCATATTCTTTTATATGAGCTTGCGTGATATAAAACATTATTATAAATAAATCTCTCATATTTTGTTACGCATTCTTTTATACTTTCATGAATCAGTGCTTTAATCGATATTTTTTCAATTAATGAAAGAGTGACCATTGTTCCTTCTCCAAATAAAACTAAGCGATTTTCATCAAATGCTCGTTGTCCAGTTCTACTCTTATACTTTTCCATCATATTGAGATACAATGTTTTTCCCTGAATACTACAATTAGGTCTATCAAATATCCATATATTTAATCGATTGAAAGCGCAAGTATGACTTACAAATTTGCTGTAAAACTGCTTGCGAACTATGCAGCATATTCCTTAAAACGAAATTATAAGATTCAAAAGGGAATGTAGACCATGCTCAAAGTGCTCCAAAATCTTTAACTGCATCTGGTATGTGCAACATTAGGTGAAGATTATATTTCATAATCTGTTTTCCATACAACATTTCTGCTTTCGTAACAAAAAGTTTTATTGCAGACGTAGCTTTCAAAAAAGCACGTTCTTCAATGTTATCACTATTGAATACATTTACAGCATAAACAAATAAAGACCAATGTTTGTAAAAATTAGATGGAAGGATATCTTTTAATGTAGGTAGTGAGTAGTATAGCAAAAAGTTCTTGTATTCAGATGCTTTTCATTTCTTGAGATTTGCAGAAACTCCTTTTACTCCATTAATAGTATTCTCTTCTTGTTGAGCCTGTATTGCATCTCTGAAATGTTGATCTTCCGTTCTTTTTACACCTTCTCCTCCACTGTATACGCGGGCATAACTACCAACAGGAATATGCTCACCTGGATTTAGGCAGAATGAACAGCCGCATACGCCATTATACTGATGAAGGTTCTGTAGTGCGCATCTTTCAACAGAATCCACTGGGGCCAAAATTGTATGAACTTTCACTGTGACTGGTTCATCAGAATTAGGTGGTAAACATTGAAAACCATTCTCATGCAAATCTTTTAATTCGTCAACAAATGGTTTCATAAATAAATTCAAGCCCGGTTTTTCCGCTGCAGCCCACAATCCAGCAAGAAGAATATTTTGGTTTCTTCTGCTGTACTTGAGTTCATTCACAGCGACTTGAATTGGGCACATGGATACCTTAGAAGACTTAAACGTCTGTACTCCATCAGCATTCGATTGCAAAGATATATCATAATTAGAAATGATATTATTTTCTTTTAAAAATTTATATACTGCTCCCCTAGTTACATCGCTCAGTGTTTCATTTGCGTGATTTCTGTTTAATTCATTAAAAAGTGGACTTGAAAATAAGTTAATTAATTGGGATTTCAACGGAATATGTAGAAAAAGTGTCCGTATATGTATATTGATTTTTTTGCATAATACAATTTAATAAATCTCATTAAATGAAATATATACACCTTACATTTATTTATTTTTCATTTCATGAACTATAAGGTCGATGATGAAGAAGAAAGAAATAACGTAAATAGAGAAGTCAATCCGATTATTGAAAATATTGAAATGAATATCGGAGATATAGATGAAAATGATACAGTCCAATCAAATGCTGGTAGTAATGATGATTCTGATAATGTTGATAATATCAGTGTTGAAAATGGCGAACTCAATGAAAACTTAAATGAGGTTTGTAAAATTATAAATTTACTATATTATATTAAAACTCGATTAAGTATAATTTGCTGTAAATATAATTAACGTTCAAAGTTTTTTTAAAGCTTATAAGTTGGCATATACAATAATTAATTTAAAAGTAGTTTTCGATCGTACTAAAAAGTTAATTCTCACACAAGTGTGAAGTTATCACACGACTCGAGAATCATCTTATTTTGCACCTGCATCGAACATATATTTTTTCAATTATGGGTGCGTATATTGCAACTTTAAAGACTTGTGAAATGCGTAAAATTTTACTTTATTTTATTTGAACGTTTTTTTTTTATATACTACTCAGTATAATTTTTTAAATATTATTAAATAGTATTATTTTCGATACAGTGTGTGGGTAAAGTAAGTTGGAAAAGTTGAAATATAAATATTACCTACATATATATATATATATATATAGTTATAACTATATTAATTTTATGAATAGATATTGAATGGACCTGAAATAAATGAGATGTATCCTGATGTAATTGACAATGATGTAGAGGATGATAATGAAGAAGACCAAGTTGAAGAAAACAATTATGCTGACATCACTGCTGAAGTAAACGTAATTTTGAATGATGATAATGATAATGAAGCTGTACAAGTACAAATAAATGAGGTGGTTTTATTTATTTATAAATAAATTATAATTTCAACATTGAATTTTTATAATAATCATATTTTTATTATAGGAAGTAAGGCAGCCTATTTTTGAAGAAGTTTCACTTACAAAGGAGGAAAGTGATTTACTTATCATGAGCTACGTTGTTCGTCATAGCCTTTCAGATGTAGCATTAGAAGATCTTTTAGAGTTGATTAATTGTCATCTTCCAGAAAAATTAAATTACTCTAAGTATAGATTTTTAAAAAGGTATCCTAAATTATCTGAATTGAAGAGTTTTTTTACTGTCCGGATTGTTTAGAGTTATTAACATTTGGAAATGCTTCACACACAAGATATAGGTCTTGTGACAAAGTATTTCTTCTCAATTCATTGAAACGTAACGGACACTTTTTCTACATATTCCGTTGAAATCCCAATTAAATAACTTATTTTCAAGTCCACTTTTTAATGAATTAAACAGAAATCACGCAAATGAAACACTGAGCGATGTAACTAGTGGAGCAGTATATAAATTTTTAAAAGAAAATAATATCATTTCTAATTATGATATATCTTTGCAATCGAATGCTGATGGAGTACAGACGTTTAAGTCTTCTAAGGTATCCATGTGCCCAATTCAAGTCGCTGTGAATGAACTCAAGTACAGCAGAAGAAACCAAAATATTCTTCTTGCTGGATTGTGGGCTGCACCGGAAAAACCGGGCTTGAATTTATTTATGAAACCATTTGTTGACGAATTAAAAGATTTGCATGAGAATGGTTTTCAATGTTTACCACCTTATTCTGATGAACCAGTCACAGTGAAAGTTCATACAATTTTGGCCCCAGTGGATTCTGTTGAAAGATGCGCACTCCAGAACCTTCATCAGTATAATGGCGTATGCGGCTGTACATTCTGCCTAAATCCATATCATATCATATTACTTTGACTCAGGATCTCACACCTGCTGATATGAGGTTAAGGCTACAGTTTTGCCAATGGGCACGACAAATGATTGCTAATGATCGTCACTTTTTTCAATACGTAATGTTTTCTGATGAAGCAAAATTCAAAAGCAATGGAGAGCTTAACCGACACAACTGTCATTATTGGTCGAATGTTAATCCGCATTGGTACAGGCAGATAGATAACCAAAATCGTTGGAGTCTTGATGTTTGGTGTGGAATTGTTAACGGATACCTTGTAGGCCCATACTTTTTCGATGAAAATGTAAATGGCCATAATTTTTTACAGTTCCTGAGAGAACGTCTTCCAGTACTTCTTGAAGAAGTAGATTTATACACAAGAGCAAGAATGTGGATTCAATTAGATGGAGCTCCTGCGCACTATGCTCGAATAGTTAGATAATATCTTAATCAAAATTACCGTGACAGGTGGATTGGACGCACTGGACGTGGAGATTTGGGTGTTCGATGGCCACCGAGATCTCCAGATATGACATCACCCGATTTTTATTTGTGGGGGTATTTGAAAGATGTTGTTTATGAACGTGAAACTACAACAAGGGAAGATATGATCCACAGAATTCAAACCGCTTGTGAAAACATCCCAAGAGCTGTATTACTCAGAACAGTAGAACATTTTCAGCACCGAATTGAATTGTGTATCCAACAAAATGGTGGTGTCTTTGAGCACCTGCGTTGAATTTTGAGCAAAAGTGAGAGGCAAGGGGACTCACTCTAATCAAGCACCCCGAAAAGTGAGAGGCAAGGGGACTCACTCTAATCAAGTACCCCGAAAAGTGAGAGGCAAGGGGACTCACTCTAATCAAGCACCCCAAAGGGAACACAATCCTATTACGTCCACGTCATTGTTCCTGGGTAACGCTAAAGTTAGGATATAAATATGGACTTCACATAACATTTGATATTGCATTTTTGCACTTTTGACCTTACAAAATGGCTTTGAAGTCAGCAAAGCATAATCACATTTTAAGTCAATTATTCTCTTAATGTTTATTACAATAACAAAGTGATAATTCTACGAAAAAATTGAAAGGAAAACAATCTTAGGCTGATACTTCTTATTTGACCTTGAATTGACCTTCTCAAGGTCACTAAGGCAAACTTGAAATGGCATTTCCGACGTAATTTTTTCCGCTGCTTCGTATTCCGAGGTCAAAAATAGGGGTTCCCGTTAAAAAAATACAATGACCATCAAATGATCTTGAAAATCGAGTTCAAGGTCAAAGGTGTTGGTGTCATTAGATGGCCCCTTTTGCTCCCTTCAACTTTTGTCAAGGTCATCTTTCGACATCAGTAAAATAAAACCAGACAAACAGCTGTTTAGCAGATTTTTTGTTATTTGACCTTGAATTGACCTTCTCAAGGTCCCCAAAGCAAACTTAAAATATCCTTTGCGACGTAATTTTTTCCGCTCTATCCCATTCCAAGGTCTAAAATAGAGGTTCCTACTTTAAAAAATCACAATTACCCTCAAATGACCTTGAAAATCGAGTTCAAGGTCATAGGTGTTTGTGTCATTCGATGGCCCCCTTTACCCCCTTCAACTTTTGTTAAGGTCATTTTTCGTTAAAATTAGTTTTTCCATGGTTTTTTGTCGTGGTCGGATTAAAATGAAACACCCTGTATATAGAACGATAAATTGTTAAGAGCATAATGCCATCGTCCTGTTTTATCGATCTACCGACCAAAGTTTGGAACAAGTTTTCAGTGACACCGTTGCTCGGAATGAGTTTTCCTGTTGGAAATCGTATTTAGTAGAGGGTTTCGTAAAGGCCGGGCAAAAGCTTTTACTTCATTTCTCGAGAAAAATTTAATTTATTGATGCAAAACAATTTTTGTAAACAAAGCCGTTATTATTGCGGTTACTAATAAGGTAATCAAATATATTTGCATTTAGCGCTAAATTAATTTTTTGGTGAAAAATATACATTACATAAATACAGTCGAGAGTCCACCCTTTATTATGAGGACCTCAGGATAACATTCTCATATGAATGAATAAAACAGAACGATGGCATGGTAAAAAATTACAATTTATATACAGGGTGACCCAATTTAAACGGGCACCGCTCATAACTCGTCAGGGACAGCCACAATAGAAAAAATGGTAGAGACCAAAGTTGTAGGATATCGAAGGGGCAACCCGATGGTGAACATGGATTTGACCTTGAACGCGTTTTTCAAGGTCATTTGAAGGTCAACTTTGGATTTTTAAATAGGAACCCCATTCTTTTATTGCGGGAATGGAAAGAGCGGTAAATTTTACGATCAGAATGGTATGTTCGGTTGCGGCACTGTAGGTCATCGCAAGGTCATGCAGCCAGATTGAAACCCCGCCTACGTAATTCCTTTAGCAACGCCAAATTAAAAAAATTGGTAGAGATTAAAGTTGTAGGATATCGAGGGGACAACCCGATGGTGACCTTGGATTTGACCTTGAACGCGTTTTTCAAGGTCATTTGAAGGTCAACTTTGGATTTTTAAATAGGAACCCCATTCTTTTATTGCGGGAATGGAAAGAGCGGTAAATTTTACGTTCAGAATGGTATGTTCGGTTGCGGCACTGAAGGTCATCTCAATGTCCTGCAGCCAGAATGAAACCCCGCCTACGTAATTCCTCTAGCAACGCCAAATTAAAAAAATGTGGTAGAGACCAAAGTTGTTGTATAGGGGGGGGGGGGGGGAGAATTGTGACCTCGAATTTGAGCCAGTCCTACAAGGTCATTTCAAGGTCAAATTATTTTTTTTCAAACTTTACTTTTACTTTGTATCCGAGATGAAATCCCTTCTTAGATGGTCTCTGTCTAGCGGCCAAGACGCAAATGAGCCCTCGCTAGCGTCCAAACATAAGTCTCGCTATTCCCCGAATGATCCCTTCCGACGGTTAACTTGCGAATGACTCCTCTAGGTGGTCGCCACCTACCTACCCGAACTCCTGATGTGCGAAAAATAAAAATGGCTCCCGAAATAAGCCTTTTAAAATAAGTCCCGCGCTCAGTCTTGCCACCGCGACTCCGTCGAACCTTCCCCTACGACGCTTAACTCACGAATGATTTTCAAGCAGGCGCCCCGGCCCCGCGCCGTACCTGCCGCCCGAACTTTCGATTTGCAAAAATAAAAATAGCCTCCGAAAATTGTCGAAAGAGTCTCACACTCGGCCTTCCGCCAAAAATATTATTTTTTTAATTTGGCGTTGCTAGAGGAATTACGTAGGCGGGGTTTCATTCTGGCTGCATGACCTTGCAATGACCTTCAGTGCCGCAACCGAACATACCATTCTGAACGTAAAATTTACCGCTCTTTCCATTCCCGCAATAAAAGAATGGGGTTCCTATTTAAAAATCCAAAGTTGACCTTCAAATGACCTTGAAAAACGCGTTCAAGGTCAAATCCAAGGTCACCATCGGGTTGCCCCTTCGATATCCTACAACTTTGGTCTCTACCATTTTTTCTATTGTGGCTGTCCCTGACGAGTTATGAGCGGTGCCCGTTTAAATTGGGTCACCCTGTATATATATATATATATATATATATATATATATATATATATATATATATACTAGTGGGGCTCCGCCCCCCTGCTCGCTTCGCTCGCCAACCCCCTATTGTAGTTTCTGTGTGATTTTATCTTCAAAATTTTATTTTCATGAACTGATAATTATGTTCTGGATGGTTGAAAATGATCGATCTTATTGTATAAGAAAACCTGTTACTGGAAGTAAAAGTATTGTTTAACATTGAACTTCTACTATTAATGGCATTTAAAATAGTTTTAGCTAGTTTTTGAAGTTTTCTGACGCTTGAAATTCATCATTTGAATTTATATATATATATATTTTTTTTAAATTAATTTTAATTTTTTTTAATGTTCTTAATGTTTAAATCTTTGTGCCGCAAAAGGCATCTATAAAATGATAGACTTTTCGAGTTGCGCGCCATTGGGAGACGTGAGGTGATCCTGAAAATTAAATTATTTGGAAAACTGTCTCTTTATTCTGTCTCTCTAGTTCTGTCTGACTACTCATATTACCTGAAAATTCATCGAGGTCTTTGATCTCGCTTATCTTGTCCATTTTGTTGTTTATTCAATCAGTGAATCATCTATAATGATTATACTTTCTGATGGTTCTTTGAGTTCTTTGAACTCAATTATTCCCTAACTTATTTACACGTTATTAATAATTAACTTTAATCTTATAACTTAAATAAAATTAGAGATCTTCAATATCTGGTTCTCTTGGAACTGATACTTCTTACCTTAACCTAAACCTTAATTCTATTTAATATTATCCAATTTAAATCTATTTAATCATAATATGTTATAAATTTGTATTTAATTGGACTGTTAATGCGGCCTTATTTTACTACGCAATAGCGTTGTGAAAGTATGACGGTCTCAAGCCCGATAACGCAGAGAGCAGTCATGTTATTTGGTGGGGGGGTGGTGGGGGGGCGATGGGGGGGGCCGTGGGGGGGGGGGGTGTTGGGGTTTTTGAGATTTTCGAAAATAACAGAAAAATGAAAGAATTTTACGTGTTTTGGTGGGGGGCCAAGGTGGGGGGGGGGGGGTGGAGGGGGGTGGGGGGGAGTCTTGCCAAAATGACTATATAATATAGGAAGATATATATATATATATATATATACTTACTCTCTGTTGTTCACGACTTTGTAAAGTTGAATGTGGAGCAGGGATATTTGGATCCCTAAGGTAATTAAAGTAATTGCCTCTTTTATTGGCAATTTTTTATACACGCAAAGTCTTAAATTAAAAAAAAAATTATTTTTTTACAACTCATGTAAAGCACTAAATGATGAATAGTTTGTTTATTCTATCCTAACCTGTACACTATGAATGCAAGTTAACACAAACACGAGATACACTACAAGATTATTATACAAGTTCAGAATTATATATTCTTTATATTTGTATCTACAGCTGATCGTATAAAATACATTCCGTATGATTATTCATTTATGCTTTTTGAATAATATTAGTCAAAATATAATATAGAAAATTAACAGTGACATATATACTGAATATACATTGACTACATGCCTGCGTAAATGATACGTAGTTTACATATGTCCATATTAATCATAGTATAATGTCATAGATTGACATACATGTGATGATGATCATACATTTCAGTTACAGATCATCTCTGCTATAATTCTATATTCAAATATAAAATGCAGAATATTATGTATTAAATACAAAATTGGAAGCCCAAAATGACTTGTATTTCTCACGATATTTCATACAAAGTATGCATAGTGCTGTGCGAAAGCAATAATTTAATAAATCGACAATATTTGAATAACAGTTTCATATTTGGCGCGCGCGAATATATAACGCCTCCTGACAGACTCTTTGGAACTAAACGGACTTGTTGATCTTGAACTTGACCTCTGGCGCGATAGATATGAGCATGAAGGCCGACAATGCATGGCAGATGAAAGAGTTAGCTGTTACAAGAAAGTTCCAGTATTATTATTAATAATGGAGTGTGATCCGCGATTATTAGTTAAGAACAATGACTATATTCTAGTAGAATTTTGCAACGAGAGTGACATATTAGCTGTAGGATATAATTGCTGGTTGAGTAGTACAAAAATGAAAGCTAAGCGACGACTAGAAGAGCTTGTTAGAACAAAGGATTGTGTGTGCGTGCGTGTGTGTGTGTATATATAACGAGTAATTACAGCAATTTGTTTATTCAGATTGGACAACTATGAGGCAAAAGATGGAATCACTTATTAGCAAGAACGTTCAGAGTACCACTAAAAACAATCAGCATGAAGTCATAAAAAAATCACTCAGTGACGAGTTTGTTACTAATAAAAAGAAAGCTGCTAGAAAAAATAATGATTCTAAGGAAACAGTAATTGTTTTTTTAATCAAAATCAGATATATACATTTATAAATATCAAAATACTAATTTTCAATATTACTAATACTCTTTTAGGATAGCTCAAAACTTAAAAAGAAGTTAAAACAAGAACAATCTAAACAACGTAGTAGTTCTATTTTGGAAACGCTGCTTCAAAAATCTTCAAAACATGTTAAAAAAATTCCTAGTAATGTAATAATAGTATTTCAAATTATATTATTTTTGGTTTGACTGATTGATACAATTTTTACTTTAAGCTATTTAATTTGTTTTGACAGGATTCATCAGAGAATCATGAAAATATTGTACCTGAATCACATAAAAGTTCAAGCACTTTCAATGAAACGAAAGAGATTCATGAAAAGAAAGTTCGAGCATCTTTAGCGAATATTGATCAGAATGGTAGAATAGGTTGTACCAGCCTTAAGCATGATGCGTAAGTAATTTACTTTATTGCAAATATCATTATAACTATATTTTTACCTAAATCCAAAGTTGACCTTCAAATGACCTTGAAAAACGCGTTCAAGGTCAAATCCAAGGTCACCATCGGGTTGCCCCTTCGATATCCTACAACTTTGGTCTCTACCATTTTTTCGATTGTGGCTGTCCCTGACGAGTTATGAGCGGTGCCCGTTTAAATTGGGTCACCCTGTATATATATATATATATATATATATATATATATATATATATACTAGTGGGGCTCCGCCCCCCTGCTCGCTTCGCTCGCCAACCCCCTATTGTAGTTTCTGTGTGATTTTATCTTCAAAATTTTATTTTCATGAACTGATAATTATGTTCTGGATGGTTGAAAATGATCGATCTTATTGTATAAGAAAACCTGTTACTGGAAGTAAAAGTATTGTTTAACATTGAACTTCTACTATTAATGGCATTTAAAATAGTTTTAGCTAGTTTTTGAAGTTTTCTGATGCTTGAAATTCATCATTTGAATTTATATATATATATATTTTTTTTAAATTAATTTTAATTTTTTTTAATGTTCTTAATGTTTAAATCTTTGTGCCGCAAAAGGCATCTATAAAATGATAGACTTTTCGAGTTGCGCGCCATTGGGAGACGTGAGGTGATCCTGAAAATTAAATTATTTGGAAAACTGTCTCTTTATTCTGTCTCTCTAGTTCTGTCTGACTACTCATATTACCTGAAAATTCATCGAGGTCTTTGATCTCGCTTATCTTGTCCATTTTGTTGTTTATTCAATCAGTGAATCATCTATAATGATTATACTTTCTGATGGTTCTTTGAGTTCTTTGAACTCAATTATTCCCTAACTTATTTACACGTTATTAATAATTAACTTTAATCTTATAACTTAAATAAAATTAGAGATCTTCAATATCTGGTTCTCTTGGAACTGATACTTCTTACCTTAACCTAAACCTTAATTCTATTTAATATTATCCAATTTAAATCTATTTAATCATAATATGTTATAAATTTGTATTTAATTGGACTGTTAATGCGGCCTTATTTTACTACGCAATAGCGTTGTGAAAGTATGACGGTCTCAAGCCCGATAACGCAGAGAGCAGTCATGTTATTTGGTGGGGGGGTGGTGGGGGGGCGATGGGGGTGGCCGTGGGGGGGGGGGGGGGGTGTTGGGGTTTTTGAGATTTTCGAAAACAACAGAAAAATGAAAGAATTTTACGTGTTTTGGTGCGGGGCCAAGGTGGGGGGGGGTGGAGGGGGGGGGGGAGTCTTGCCAAAATGACTATATAATATAGGAAGATATATATATATATATATATATATATATATATATATATATATATATATATATATATATATATATATATATATATATATATATATATATATATATATATATATATATATATATATATATATATATATATATATATACTAGTGGGGCTCCGCCCCCCTGCTCGCTTCGCTCGCCAACCCCCTATTGTAGTTTCTGTGTGATTTTATCTTCAAAATTTTATTTTCATGAACTGATAATTATGTTCTGGATGGTTGAAAATGATCGATCTTATTGTATAAGAAAACCTGTTACTGGAAGTAAAAGTATTGTTTAACATTGAACTTCTACTATTAATGGCATTTAAAATAGTTTTAGCTAGTTTTTGAAGTTTTCTGACGCTTGAAATTCATCATTTGAATTTATATATATATTTTTTTTTAAATTAATTTTAATTTTTTTTAATGTTCTTAATGTTTAAATCTTTGTGCCGCAAAAGGCATCTATAAAATGATAGACTTTTCGAGTTGCGCGCCATTGGGAGACGTGAGGTGATCCTGAAAATTAAATTATTTGGAAAACTGTCTCTTTATTCTGTCTCTCTAGTTCTGTCTGACTACTCATATTACCTGAAAATTCATCGAGGTCTTTGATCTCGCTTATCTTGTCCATTTTGTTGTTTATTCAATCAGTGAATCATCTATAATGATTATACTTTCTGATGGTTCTTTGAGTTCTTTGAACTCAATTATTCCCTAACTTATTTACACGTTATTAATAATTAACTTTAATCTTATAACTTAAATAAAATTAGAGATCTTCAATATCTGGTTCTCTTGGAACTGATACTTCTTACCTTAACCTAAACCTTAATTCTATTTAATATTATCCAATTTAAATCTATCATAATATGTTATAAATTTGTATTTAATTGGACTGTTAATGCGGCCTTATTTTACTACGCAATAGCGTTGTGAAAGTATGACGGTCTCAAGCCCGATAACGCAGAGAGCAGTCATGTTATTTGGTGGGGGGGTGGTGGGGGGTGGTGGGGGGGCCAGGCGGGGGGGTGGTGGAGGGGCGATGGGGGGTTGGTGGGGGGGCGGTGGGGGGTGGTGGGGGGGTTTTTGAGATTTTCGAAAATAACAGAAAAATGAAAGAATTTTACGTGTTTTGGTGGGGGGGCCAAGGTGGGGGGGTGGTGGAGGGGTGGTGGGGGGGTGGTGGGGGGTAGTGGGGGGGTGGTGGGGGGGAGTCTTGCCAAAATGACTATATAATATAGGAAGATATATATATTACTTACTCTCTGTTGTTCACGACTTTGTAAAGTTGAATGTGGAGCAGGGATATTTGGATCCCTAAGGTAATTAAAGTAATTGCCTCTTTTATTGGCAATTTTTTATACACGCAAAGTCTTAAATTAAAAAAAAAATTATTTTTTTACAACTCATGTAAAGCACTAAATGATGAATAGTTTGTTTATTCTATCCTAACCTGTACACTATGAATGCAAGTTAACACAAACACGAGATACACTACAAGATTATTATACAAGTTCAGAATTATATATTCTTTATATTTGTATCTACAGCTGATCGTATAAAATACATTCCGTATGATTATTCATTTATGCTTTTTGAATAATATTAGTCAAAATATAATATAGAAAATTAACAGTGACATATATACTGAATATACATTGACTACATGCCTGCGTAAATGATACGTAGTTTACATATGTCCATATTAATCATAGTATAATGTCATAGATTGACATACATGTGATGATGATCATACATTTCAGTTACAGATCATCTCTGCTATAATTCTATATTCAAATATAAAATGCAGAATATTATGTATTAAATACAAAATTGGAAGCCCAAAATGACTTGTATTTCTCACGATATTTCATACAAAGTATGCATAGTGCTGTGCGAAAGCAATAATTTAATAAATCGACAATATTTGAATAACAGTTTCATATTTGGCGCGCGCGAATATATAACGCCTCCTGACAGACTCTTTGGAACTAAACGGACTTGTTGATCTTGAACTTGACCTCTGGCGCGATAGATATGAGCATGAAGGCCGACAATGCATGGCAGATGAAAGAGTTAGCTGTTACAAGAAAGTTCCAGTATTATTATTAATAATGGAGTGTGATCCGCGATTATTAGTTAAGAACAATGACTATATTCTAGTAGAATTTTGCAACGAGAGTGACATATTAGCTGTAGGATATAATTGCTGGTTGAGTAGTACAAAAATGAAAGCTAAGCGACGACTAGAAGAGCTTGTTAGAACAAAGGATTGTGTGTGCGTGCGTGTGTGTGTGTATATATAACGAGTAATTACAGCAATTTGTTTATTCAGATTGGACAACTATGAGGCAAAAGATGGAATCACTTATTAGCAAGAACGTTCAGAGTACCACTAAAAACAATCAGCATGAAGTCATAAAAAAATCACTCAGTGACGAGTTTGTTACTAATAAAAAGAAAGCTGCTAGAAAAAATAATGATTCTAAGGAAACAGTAATTGTTTTTTTAATCAAAATCAGATATATACATTTATAAATATCAAAATACTAATTTTCAATATTACTAATACTCTTTTAGGATAGCTCAAAACTTAAAAAGAAGTTAAAACAAGAACAATATAAACAACGTAGTAGTTCTATTTTGGAAACGCTGCTTCAAAAATCTTCAAAACATGTTAAAAAAATTCCTAGTAATGTAATAATAGTATTTCAAATTATATTATTTTTGGTTTGACTGATTGATACAATTTTTACTTTAAGCTATTTAATTTGTTTTGACAGGATTCATCAGAGAATCATGAAAATATTGTACCTGAATCACATAAAAGTTCAAGCACTTTCAATGAAACGAAAGAGATTCATGAAAAGAAAGTTCGAGCATCTTTAGCGAATATTGATCAGAATGGTAGAATAGGTTGTACCAGCCTTAAGCATGATGCGTAAGTAATTTACTTTATTGCAAATATCATTATAACTATATTTTTACCTAAATCCAAAGTTGACCTTCAAATGACCTTGAAAAACGCGTTCAAGGTCAAATCCAAGGTCACCATCGGGTTGCCCCTTCGATATCCTACAACTTTGGTCTCTACCATTTTTTCGATTGTGGCTGTCCCTGACGAGTTATGAGCGGTGCCCGTTTAAATTGGGTCACCCTGTATATATATATATATATATATATATATATATATATATATATATATATATATATATATATATATACTAGTGGGGCTCCGCCCCCCTGCTCGCTTCGCTCGCCAACCCCCTATTGTAGTTTCTGTGTGATTTTATCTTCAAAATTTTATTTTCATGAACTGATAATTATGTTCTGGATGGTTGAAAATGATCGATCTTATTGTATAAGAAAACCTGTTACTGGAAGTAAAAGTATTGTTTAACATTGAACTTCTACTATTAATGGCATTTAAAATAGTTTTAGCTAGTTTTTGAAGTTTTCTGACGCTTGAAATTCATCATTTGAATTTATATATATATATATTTTTTTTAAATTAATTTTAATTTTTTTTAATGTTCTTAATGTTTAAATCTTTGTGCCGCAAAAGGCATCTATAAAATGATAGACTTTTCGAGTTGCGCGCCATTGGGAGACGTGAGGTGATCCTGAAAATTAAATTATTTGGAAAACTGTCTCTTTATTCTGTCTCTCTAGTTCTGTCTGACTACTCATATTACCTGAAAATTCATCGAGGTCTTTGATCTCGCTTATCTTGTCCATTTTGTTGTTTATTCAATCAGTGAATCATCTATAATGATTATACTTTCTGATGGTTCTTTGAGTTCTTTGAACTCAATTATTCCCTAACTTATTTACACGTTATTAATAATTAACTTTAATCTTATAACTTAAATAAAATTAGAGATCTTCAATATCTGGTTCTCTTGGAACTGATACTTCTTACCTTAACCTAAACCTTAATTCTATTTAATATTATCCAATTTAAATCTATTTAATCATAATATGTTATAAATTTGTATTTAATTGGACTGTTAATGCGGCCTTATTTTACTACGCAATAGCGTTGTGAAAGTATGACGGTCTCAAGCCCGATAACGCAGAGAGCAGTCATGTTATTTGGTGGGGGGGTGGTGGGGGGGCGATGGGGGGGGCCGTGGGGGGGGGGGTGTTGGGGTTTTTGAGATTTTCGAAAATAACAGAAAAATGAAAGAATTTTACGTGTTTTGGTGGGGGGCCAAGGTGGGGGGGGGTGGAGGGGGGTGGGGGGAGTCTTGCCAAAATGACTATATAATATAGGAAGATATATATATATATATATATATATATATTACTTACTCTCTGTTGTTCACGACTTTGTAAAGTTGAATGTGGAGCAGGGATATTTGGATCCCTAAGGTAATTAAAGTAATTGCCTCTTTTATTGGCAATTTTTTATACACGCAAAGTCTTAAATTAAAAAAAAAATTATTTTTTTACAACTCATGTAAAGCACTAAATGATGAATAGTTTGTTTATTCTATCCTAACCTGTACACTATGAATGCAAGTTAACACAAACACGAGATACACTACAAGATTATTATACAAGTTCAGAATTATATATTCTTTATATTTGTATCTACAGCTGATCGTATAAAATACATTCCGTATGATTATTCATTTATGCTTTTTGAATAATATTAGTCAAAATATAATATAGAAAATTAACAGTGACATATATACTGAATATACATTGACTACATGCCTGCGTAAATGATACGTAGTTTACATATGTCCATATTAATCATAGTATAATGTCATAGATTGACATACATGTGATGATGATCATACATTTCAGTTACAGATCATCTCTGCTATAATTCTATATTCAAATATAAAATGCAGAATATTATGTATTAAATACAAAATTGGAAGCCCAAAATGACTTGTATTTCTCACGATATTTCATACAAAGTATGCATAGTGCTGTGCGAAAGCAATAATTTAATAAATCGACAATATTTGAATAACAGTTTCATATTTGGCGCGCGCGAATATATAACGCCTCCTGACAGACTCTTTGGAACTAAACGGACTTGTTGATCTTGAACTTGACCTCTGGCGCGATAGATATGAGCATGAAGGCCGACAATGCATGGCAGATGAAAGAGTTAGCTGTTACAAGAAAGTTCCAGTATTATTATTAATAATGGAGTGTGATCCGCGATTATTAGTTAAGAACAATGACTATATTCTAGTAGAATTTTGCAACGAGAGTGACATATTAGCTGTAGGATATAATTGCTGGTTGAGTAGTACAAAAATGAAAGCTAGGCGACGACTAGAAGAGCTTGTTAGAACAAAGGATTGTGTGTGCGTGCGTGTGTGTGTGTATATATAACGAGTAATTACAGCAATTTGTTTATTCAGATTGGACAACTATGAGGCAAAAGATGGAATCACTTATTAGCAAGAACGTTCAGAGTACCACTAAAAACAATCAGCATGAAGTCATAAAAAAATCACTCAGTGACGAGTTTGTTACTAATAAAAAGAAAGCTGCTAGAAAAAATAATGATTCTAAGGAAACAGTAATTGTTTTTTTAATCAAAATCAGATATATACATTTATAAATATCAAAATACTAATTTTCAATATTACTAATACTCTTTTAGGATAGCTCAAAACTTAAAAAGAAGTTAAAACAAGAACAATCTAAACAACGTAGTAGTTCTATTTTGGAAACGCTGCTTCAAAAATCTTCAAAACATGTTAAAAAAATTCCTAGTAATGTAATAATAGTATTTCAAATTATATTATTTTTGGTTTGACTGATTGATACAATTTTTACTTTAAGCTATTTAATTTGTTTTGACAGGATTCATCAGAGAATCATGAAAATATTGTACCTGAATCACATAAAAGTTCAAGCACTTTCAATGAAACGAAAGAGATTCATGAAAAGAAAGTTCGAGCATCTTTAGCGAATATTGATCAGAATGGTAGAATAGGTTGTACCAGCCTTAAGCATGATGCGTAAGTAATTTACTTTATTGCAAATATCATTATAACTATATTTTTACCTAAATCCAAAGTTGACCTTCAAATGACCTTGAAAAACGCGTTCAAGGTCAAATCCAAGGTCACCATCGGGTTGCCCCTTCGATATCCTACAACTTTGGTCTCTACCATTTTTTCGATTGTGGCTGTCCCTGACGAGTTATGAGCGGTGCCCGTTTAAATTGGGTCACCCTGTATATATATATATATATATATATATATATATATATATATATATATATACTAGTGGGGCTCCGCCCCCCTGCTCGCTTCGCTCGCCAACCCCCTATTGTAGTTTCTGTGTGATTTTATCTTCAAAATTTTATTTTCATGAACTGATAATTATGTTCTGGATGGTTGAAAATGATCGATCTTATTGTATAAGAAAACCTGTTACTGGAAGTAAAAGTATTGTTTAACATTGAACTTCTACTATTAATGGCATTTAAAATAGTTTTAGCTAGTTTTTGAAGTTTTCTGACGCTTGAAATTCATCATTTGAATTTATATATATATATATTTTTTTTAAATTAATTTTAATTTTTTTTAATGTTCTTAATGTTTAAATCTTTGTGCCGCAAAAGGCATCTATAAAATGATAGACTTTTCGAGTTGCGCGCCATTGGGAGACGTGAGGTGATCCTGAAAATTAAATTATTTGGAAAACTGTCTCTTTATTCTGTCTCTCTAGTTCTGTCTGACTACTCATATTACCTGAAAATTCATCGAGGTCTTTGATCTCGCTTATCTTGTCCATTTTGTTGTTTATTCAATCAGTGAATCATCTATAATGATTATACTTTCTGATGGTTCTTTGAGTTCTTTGAACTCAATTATTCCCTAACTTATTTACACGTTATTAATAATTAACTTTAATCTTATAACTTAAATAAAATTAGAGATCTTCAATATCTGGTTCTCTTGGAACTGATACTTCTTACCTTAACCTAAACCTTAATTCTATTTAATATTATCCAATTTAAATCTATTTAATCATAATATGTTATAAATTTGTATTTAATTGGACTGTTAATGCGGCCTTATTTTACTACGCAATAGCGTTGTGAAAGTATGACGGTCTCAAGCCCGATAACGCAGAGAGCAGTCATGTTATTTGGTGGGGGGGTGGTGGGGGGGCGATGGGGGGGCCGTGGGGGGGGGGGGTGTTGGGGTTTTTGAGATTTTCGAAAATAACAGAAAAATGAAAGAATTTTACGTGTTTTGGTGGGGGGCCAAGGTGGGGGGGGTGGAGGGGGGTGGGGGGGAGTCTTGCCAAAATGACTATATAATATAGGAAGATATATATATATATATATATATATATATATATATATATATATATATATATATATATATATATATATATATATATATATATATATATATATATATATATATATATATATATATTACTTACTCTCTGTTGTTCACGACTTTGTAAAGTTGAATGTGGAGCAGGGATATTTGGATCCCTAAGGTAATTAAAGTAATTGCCTCTTTTATTGGCAATTTTTTATACACGCAAAGTCTTAAATTAAAAAAAAAATTATTTTTTTACAACTCATGTAAAGCACTAAATGATGAATAGTTTGTTTATTCTATCCTAACCTGTACACTATGAATGCAAGTTAACACAAACACGAGATACACTACAAGATTATTATACAAGTTCAGAATTATATATTCTTTATATTTGTATCTACAGCTGATCGTATAAAATACATTCCGTATGATTATTCATTTATGCTTTTTGAATAATATTAGTCAAAATATAATATAGAAAATTAACAGTGACATATATACTGAATATACATTGACTACATGCCTGCGTAAATGATACGTAGTTTACATATGTCCATATTAATCATAGTATAATGTCATAGATTGACATACATGTGATGATGATCATACATTTCAGTTACAGATCATCTCTGCTATAATTCTATATTCAAATATAAAATGCAGAATATTATGTATTAAATACAAAATTGGAAGCCCAAAATGACTTGTATTTCTCACGATATTTCATACAAAGTATGCATAGTGCTGTGCGAAAGCAATAATTTAATAAATCGACAATATTTGAATAACAGTTTCATATTTGGCGCGCGCGAATATATAACGCCTCCTGACAGACTCTTTGGAACTAAACGGACTTGTTGATCTTGAACTTGACCTCTGGCGCGATAGATATGAGCATGAAGGCCGACAATGCATGGCAGATGAAAGAGTTAGCTGTTACAAGAAAGTTCCAGTATTATTATTAATAATGGAGTGTGATCCGCGATTATTAGTTAAGAACAATGACTATATTCTAGTAGAATTTTGCAACGAGAGTGACATATTAGCTGTAGGATATAATTGCTGGTTGAGTAGTACAAAAATGAAAGCTAAGCGACGACTAGAAGAGCTTGTTAGAACAAAGGATTGTGTGTGCGTGCGTGTGTGTGTGTATATATAACGAGTAATTACAGCAATTTGTTTATTCAGATTGGACAACTATGAGGCAAAAGATGGAATCACTTATTAGCAAGAACGTTCAGAGTACCACTAAAAACAATCAGCATGAAGTCATAAAAAAATCACTCAGTGACGAGTTTGTTACTAATAAAAAGAAAGCTGCTAGAAAAAATAATGATTCTAAGGAAACAGTAATTGTTTTTTTAATCAAAATCAGATATATACATTTATAAATATCAAAATACTAATTTTCAATATTACTAATACTCTTTTAGGATAGCTCAAAACTTAAAAAGAAGTTAAAACAAGAACAATCTAAACAACGTAGTAGTTCTATTTTGGAAACGCTGCTTCAAAAATCTTCAAAACATGTTAAAAAAATTCCTAGTAATGTAATAATAGTATTTCAAATTATATTATTTTTGGTTTGACTGATTGATACAATTTTTACTTTAAGCTATTTAATTTGTTTTGACAGGATTCATCAGAGAATCATGAAAATATTGTACCTGAATCACATAAAAGTTCAAGCACTTTCAATGAAACGAAAGAGATTCATGAAAAGAAAGTTCGAGCATCTTTAGCGAATATTGATCAGAATGGTACAATAGGTTGTACCAGCCTTAAGCATGATGCGTAAGTAATTTACTTTATTGCAAATATCATTATAACTATATTTTTACCTAATGCTGAATTCGAGTACAAAAATTTGACACCGGCTAATATTTTTCTTAATGCAGAATTCATCAGAGAAAACCTTGGACAAAAGTAAAAATAATACTCTATCATTCATCAAATCGAAAGAGACGAACAATGAAATGACTGCAGGAAGTTCAAAAGATAGTAATAATGCGATGGTTCCTACTAATTTAAAAAAACATGCAGTAAGCAAGGTAATATATTTATATTATTATTTTCTTTTAGTAATCAAAGTTACACAAATAATTTTACACAAGCTAATATTTTTGTAAATAGAATTTAAGTGGCAGTATTGCAAAGAAGAGTAAACCATTGAAAGTAGCAATCGATGCTTCCAAAGAAAAAGAGACACGGAAAGATGACAAATTTCCAAAGAATAACGATTACAAGAATATTAATTGATTGGAACTCTACCTTGAGCATAGATAACCCGGATTGTGCTATAGAATCTTTAATAGAAATAATACAACACTGTATTGATAAAGCTACTATTACAAACAAAGCAAACAAAAACAAAAAGAAAGATTCTGTACCACGCAAAAACTGGATAACAAGTGCGATATTAATCTCTTGCAAAACAAAAGAAAACTTGTATAATTTAATGAAGAGCAAACCAACGTGTCAAATTTTGAAACAGGACTATATTAATTATTCAAAAATATTAAATAAAGACATCAAAGATGCTAAGATACAATACGATCGCGAAACCATAGAGCGAAACAGTGATAATCCGAAGAAACTGTGGAAAACAATTAAAGCTAAGTTAGGTAAATCAACTGTACAAAAAAGGAACAAATTGAATATATATATGGCAATAACGTAAAGCTTGAAAATAAGGCGAAAATAGCAAACACTTTGAATGAGTATTTCTGTACAATAGGAGTAACATTAAGTAATCATATTGTCGTACCGGACGAAAATGAGGTAAAACTTCCAATCAGTAATAATCAATCAATGTTCATCAGACCTACGAATGCGATAGAGATACATGAAATAATATGCTCCATGAAAAAAAGCAGGTGGAGTGGATGATATAAGTGTAGCTACCCTTCAAACTATAGCAGATTACATTCTTTCACCATTATACAATTAATACATCTATAACTTATGCATTGAGAAATCAGTATCAATCCCTCAAGCCCTCAAGAGGGCTGAAGTTATATCTATTTATAAAGCTGGGGTTAAGACTCTGATGTCTAACTACCGGCCGATATCCTTCATTTCAAACATTGCGAAAATCCTTGAAAGAATAATTTTTATTAGGCTCTACAATTTTATGGAAATACATAATATAATATCAGACAAACAATTTCGTTTTGTTAGTAATAAAGGGACCACAGATTGTCTAAATTACATAACAAACTTAATTTACAACAATTTGGATAAAAGCAAACCTCTGATAACTGCTTTTTTAGACCTATCCAAGGCTTTTGATACGGTAAACCGCAAAATTCAGCTTAAAAAATTAGAACGGTATTGGTGTAAGAGGGACTGCTTTAGATTTGTTTATCAGCTATCTCGACAGTAGGAAACAAAGAGTAAAAATTCCAAATTGTATGAGTGAAGATAAAACCGTAACAACTGGAGTTTCTCAAGGAACTATACTATCCTGTCCTACGCTGATGACACCATCGTCATCTCGAGTGACGATACGTGGGCTAAGGTAGAGGAAAGGATGAATGAATATTTAAAAACCGTAGCGAAACGGCTAGCAGTAAATAAATTGTCTTTAAATGTAGAGAAAACGGTTGTCATGACATTTGGAAATTACTGTGATAGTGTGTCATTAACAGTTGATATAAGGCTAGATAGCAAATCATTAAAAAGAGTTGAATTCCATAAATATTTATGATTAATCTTCGATTTTAATATGAAATGGGATAAACACGTTGATTATATTATAAAAAAAAAAACAAATATTTGATCTTTATTTTTGCTAAAATTAAGAACATCATGGACACTAAAACACTACTTACTGTTTACTACGCTTTCTTTCATAGCATAATTAATTATGGAATAATTGCATGGGGGCGGAGCTTATGGTACTTGCATTATACTAATTCAAGGAGTACAAAATAAAATCATGAAAATTATTTGTAAAAGCAAATTTATAAAAGAAAAATACCCGCTAAACGTAAAACAATTATTCCTTTATCAATCAATCTTGTACCATCATAAAAATCTAAGACAAAAATATATTAACTCAACGAGCAAAACAAGAAACAAAGATATTCAAATTCCTAAAATATCTAAGACAATAGCTACGAAGAATAGTTACTATGTAGCAATTAAAATTTTTAACAATTTAACAAGTGATCTGAAAGAATTAAGTGGTAGTAAGCTACAAGTTAAAACAAAACTCAAAGAATACATCAAAGAAAATTAATGCAATATATTATGGAAAAACTCTTAAATTTTAAGTACTAGTATTTTACAATTAACCAACGCAATGTAAGAGATCTCAAATAGACATTTTATGTAAATAAGTACTTTTAAAAGTTATAGTATAAACTATATAGAAATGTATTATTAATAAGTATTTTGTTAAACATTAAAAAGTTTTATAATTGTTATTTGGGTATTCAAATTCAAAACTTTATTCAATTGCGTGTATTTTTTGTAATGAATATTAGTAGCTAGAAAAGACAAATAAATACAATCATGAGTAACAATTTTTACAACAACAGTATGAAAGGGCTGGAAAGGTGGGGAGCACAACGAGTATGCAAAGTACATACTTGTTTTGTTTTTCTACTTTTTTTTCTTGTTTAGTTTTAGGTTAGTTTTTAAGCTTTTCTTTATACCATTTCCTAGTACAGGTAATTTTATTTACCTCTTTATTTACCACTTACAATGCCTTCTAAAGGCATTGTAAGTGGTTTGATAAATAGATAAATAAATAAAAAATTGAAAATTCATGATTCTATTTACAAGGACTGAATTCTATTTATGAAATATATTACTTCGTGAGTTCATCTCAAATTGTCAATATAGTTTTTTCATGAACGATATGCAACCTGTGCATCTCTGCTTGATTTTTATATTGAGTATTTTTATTTGATGTTGAGTACTTGACGCCACCAATAGTTTTATAACCTAAAATCCATAAACTATATGTATACACTCATGTGTACTTACATCTCATCCGTACACGAGCTATTTTTTGTGTAGATACTTGTTTAATTGTTCAGAAACAAGTTACCGTGATAGTTTTTTACTTAACTGTCTTTGTTCGACTTTTCATATTTACTCCTGTGGCATGGGCGACAAAATTTGCACATAGGTCTAAATGTGAAAATCAAAACTATAATCCTTAAGATAAAGACTTTTGGCATGAAGCTTAATAATAATAGAGAGGGATTGCTTATTTATAAATAATTTACCTGCATAGAGTCTGCATAATACTACCGTAGAAAATTGTTCGCATTCTGAAATAATTTAGTTGAATACATTGTAGGTTAGTCGCATCCTCTATCCCTAAAAAATAAAAACAAAACACAAAGTAACGTATTCTTTATGAATATTCAACTGGATTCTTAATAAAAGTCAGAATTATACTTATCTAATACACTCAAACAAGTTTTATGATAAAAATCTAATCTATAAAGCAAAAAGCTGAAACAATCCAGTGAATAGCGATTATGCACTCGTGTTTACTCGCGCAACAGCTGTCTACTCATGACGAGCAATTCGCTGCATACTTTGTGCTGGATACTTATGGGAATGACTGCCGGGAAATTTAAATCGCGAGTTTCGAAGATGTCGAAAGCATCATTATAAACGCAGATTCGACCCCCATAGATTAAATAAAAATGTTATTGACTATTCTATTTATTATATATTATTCTAATTTAATTCTTTATATGATTTAGATGTGGCGTTAACTAAGAAAGAATCTGAGCAGCTAAAGTTTAATGTGAAGAAAACCAATGATATATTACAAAGTTTGCAATTGAAGTGTGTACTATGTGAAAAAAGTATCGAAAGACAAAGTGCTTCAACTATTAAATAAAATATAGCATCGAGCACATCTGTTATGCCATTAAAGCAAAATGAAGATCAGCATAATCGATCAAGCCGAAGTAGTACTTACTCACCCCCAGTATTTTTACCAAACGTAAGAATTTTAATTATTGTTTTTAGTTATTTATAAAAATTAAAAATTATTGTTATTAAAAAACAAATATTTTTATAGATTGAAAACTTATTTCAACATGACGACGAAAATACAGAAGACAACTCAAAATCTGGAGAGTCATTGGATGGCATTACAGAAAAATTGAAAGTTTTGAAAAAAGCAGATACGACAACGGAACCAAGTAATCATGATTTAGTTGGAACCCCAGGGACGCCAAAAAGACAAGATCGTGATTTGGCTAAAACAACAACAACGCCGAGACAGCAAGATCATTTAGTACCAAATGAGAACAATACAGCAGCTAACAATAATTCTGCTGACGAATTTTCAAATGATGAATCATCGGTGACACTGAAAGATAATACGGAAACTGAGCGACAAAAAAGTACACCTGCCATTGAAGTCAAAAAGGAGGTCGAAACCGATGAAGCATTTGTCAACACGCCAGATAAGGTAACATATTTTTAATTTATCTTGAAAACTAATTTTAAAATGTAATAAAAAAGTATAATAAAATATTAGAAAGTGCGATACAAAATTTAATTTCATATATTTTTTGAAAGGTTGATCTCGGTCACGGTGTCTATGTAAATGCATCTATACTGGAGAATAGTATTAGAAAAACCGACGTTCGCGAGACTATTCGTGACTTTGTTAGAACTCTATTTACTGATTTGGAATGCTCAAAGCATTCACTGAGTGGAAAAAAAGGTAAAGAGAAAGATTTAGCCAAACCCGAGTTAAGTAAATCAAAGCGAGCTGCAATCGTAGGTAAATAATATTAATATTATAATAACTAATATGACTATTTCCGAGGCACTTTTATTCATATAACTTAAGTATATTAATTTTTTCAGATTATGCTGCAAAAAACATTTCCTGGCAAAAGCAAAGATGACATAAAAGCGTTACTTGATTCAACGCTAAAAAACAAATGCAACAATGCTACAAAAAAGTATAAAAATTTTCCTAAGAAACAAGAAAATAAATAAAGACTTCGTAGCTATATTTTACCAAAGTTTTTTAAAGATAAGTGCGTTGAGTATTTAATTTATATAAAAAAATGCTGTACGAACAGTATTAATTTATTGTTTTAAAAAGTAAGAAGCGTTACTTGATTTAACGCTAAAAAACAAATGCAACAATGCTACAAAAAAGTATAAAAATTTTCCTAAGAAACAAGAAAAAAAATAAATACTTCGTAGCTATATTTTACCAATGTTTTTTAAAGATAAGTGCGTTGAGTATTTAATTTATATAAAAAAATGCTGTACGAACAGTATTAATTTATTGTTTTAAAAAGTAAGAAGTCTTTTACTTTTAGTTATACTATTATAGTTATAACCGATGAAAAATAATTCATTTCATTTTGTTTATAATTTAATTATAAGTATCAAACGTGTTCAAATAAACAATAATTTACACATATTTCTTACATCAATATTATGATTATTTATACTGTTAGAGCTCTCGATTGATAGGTCCACTGTGAGTAACGCTCAAATCAAATATAAAGTTGAGAGTAACTCTCGTGATAAGTCTGTAGTTGAGAGTAACTCTCGTGATAACTCTGAAGTTGAGAGTAACTCTCAAATAAAACGTATTAATAGAGTAACGCTCAACTGAACCCTCAAATTGACAGTTACTCTCAACTTGGAAATAACTCTCGAATGAGGGTACGAAATTATCGTCAAGTTGAGAGTCAATTTTGAGAGTTTTACTCTCAAATTTTGGAAGTATTTTTCGTAAGGGTATTGGTTTACAAATATATCATAAAATCATAAGCGAATACATAAAATTTTTTTGTACCAAGAATATCTGCAATTTATGCAATATGCTCTATAAAAACTATTTATTGAATATACTTATATTTGTATCAAAACGTAATAACAAAATATTATTATTGTAACATTCTTACACTACCTAAGATCTTGGACCTCTGTTATCATAATAATATATAACAACATAAAATCAACGTTCTATTTATGATCAGTCGTCATAATTACGACGTAGATCAGTAAATGTGAACTACTCTTCACAAAGATTTAAATTCATTTACACGCATAGGATTGAGAAATGTGGTGATCATTTAATTATACCTGACTCCCAAAAAAAATTTCAGTGCGGTTCCTTCATTTGGCTTCGAGTTCTAGCTGGTCAAAGTTGAGGTTTTAAGCAATTTTTGCGTTTTTTGCCCATTTTCAACGATTTGTAGCTCATAAGGGATGTATTTTTAACTAAAACTACCCGAATAATTTTTTTGTGAAATTTTCTGAATTTTTCAATAAAAATACTTTTAATGCCTTAAATATATGTTAAGGCTACCTTTTGCTTTTCATACCTTAAAATATAAAAATATGAATGTTAGATCCGGACTCTGACAACCTCAATACAGAAAAAAGATACCTTTTTATAGTAAAAAAGTAGCTGTAAAGTTTCAGAATGGGCCTGACCTTCTACTAGAAGTTATGTAGAAAAAAAACATGATATAATGGCTAATAAGTGGTTTTACATGCGAATTTGACACTTATAACCCAGTAAATTTCATGTCTACCGATACAAATACATGTTGTCATGTAACTACCTACATGTAAATGTACTAGGTGATAAATGTCAAATTTAAATGTATAACTACTTATTAGCTATTATATTATGTTTGTTTTTTACATAACTTCTAGTAGAAGGTCAGGTTCATTCTAAAACTTTACAGCGACTTTTTTACTATAAAAATGTATTTTTTACTGTATTGAGGTTGTCGAAGTCCGGATCTAACATTCAGATTTTCATATTTTAAGGTTTAAAATGCAAATAAGGTAGCCTTAACATATATTTAGGGCATTACAAGTATTTTTATGGAAAAATTTAGAAAATTTCACAACAAAGTATCTGGGTAGTTTTAGTTAAAAATGCATCCCTTATGAGCTACAAATCATTGAAAATGGGCAAAAATTGCTCAAAACGCTAATTTCGATCAGCTAGAACTCGAAGCCAAATGAAGGAATCATATATTTGTTAAGGCTATATTATATATATATATATACTAGTGGGGCTCCGCCCCCCTGCTCGCTTCGCTCGCCAACCCCCTATTGTAGTTTCTGTGTGATTTTATCTTCAAAATTTTATTTTCATGAACTGATAATTATGTTCTGGATGGTTGAAAATTATCGATCTTATTGTATAAGAAAACCTGTTACTGGAAGTAAAAGTATTGTTTAACATTGAACTTCTACTATTAATGGCATTTAAAATAGTTTTAGCTAGTTTTTGAAGTTTTCTGACGCTTGAAATTCATCATTTGAATTTATATATATATTTTTTTTTAAATTAATTTTAATTTTTTTTAATGTTCTTAATGTTTAAATCTTTGTGCCGCAAAAGGCATCTATAAAATGATAGACTTTTCGAGTTGCGCGCCATTGGGAGACGTGAGGTGATACTGAAAATTAAATTATTTGGAAAACTGTCTCTTTATTCTGTCTCTCTAGTTCTGTCTGACTACTCATATTACCTGAAAATTCATCGAGGTCTTTGATCTCGCTTATCTTGTCCATTTTGTTGTTTATTCAATCAGTGAATCATCTATAATGATTATACTTTCTGATGGTTCTTTGAGTTCTTTGAACTCAATTATTCCCTAACTTATTTACACGTTATTAATAATTAACTTTAATCTTATAACTTAAATAAAATTAGAGATCTTCAATATCTGGTTCTCTTGGAACTGATACTTCTTACCTTAACCTAAACCTTAATTCTATGTAATATTATCCAATTTAAATCTATCATAATATGTTATAAATTTGTATTTAATTGGACTGTTAATGCGGCCTTATTTTACTACGCAATAGCGTTGTGAAAGTATGACGGTCTCAAGCCCGATAACGCAGAGAGCAGTCATGTTATTTGGTGGGGGGGTGGTGGGGGGGTGGTGGGGGGCCAGGCGGGGGGGTGGTGGAGGGGCGATGGGGGGGTGGTGGGGGGCGGTGGGGGGGTGGTGGGGGGGTTTTTGAGATTTTCGAAAATAACAGAAAAATGAAAGAATTTTACGTGTTTTGGTGGGGGGGCCAAGGTGGGGGGGTGGTGGAGGGGTGGTGGGGGGGGGGGGGGGTGTGGGGGTGGTGGGGGGGTAGTGGGGGGGTGGTGGGGGGGAGTCTTGCCAAAATGACTATATAATATAGGAAGATATATATATATATATATATATATATATATATATATATATATATATATATATATATATATATATATATATATATATATATATATATATATATATATATATATATATATATATATATATATATATGTGTGTGTGTGTATGTGTGTGTGTGTGTGTTAAGGCTATATTATTTGCAGTTTAAACTTTGAAATGTGAAAAGCTGAATGTTAATATAAAAAAGTATCTTTTTACTATATTAAGGTGGTCGGAGTCTGGATCGAACATTCAGATTTTCACATTTTGAGGTTTAAAATGAAAATAAGGTAGCCTTAAAGTTATGTCTAGATACGTGTTAACGTAAATAAGAACACACAAGCGAAACTCAAATTTGAACTCTTATTTTATTGTAATCGTACACGACTGAGCTTATCAGCTGTCACGTTCAGACTGAACATAAACAACAACATTCGCGACGCCATTGTTCACGTTGCTAAGGGTCGTTATGCGCGATTCTTGGCGTTTGAATCGCACAACGTTCAGGCTCGGTCACAACATTGCCCTCTCCTTTTCAGATTGTCGTCCCGACAATAATAAGCATCCATCCTTGAAGCGGATTGATCCTCTTGTAATCTAATGACGACTTACAGGAACTGATACCAACATCCTCTATCTTGACTCATCCTAGGCATCAAGTTACCGAGCAATGCTTACAGATGCTATTCCAATCATCACTTAATAGGACTAAGACTGACCCGTCTCTTGAAAACAATCCTCTTCTTATTCCAATGATGACTTACAGGTTCCCATTAACGTCATCTACCTTGACCTATACTAGGCGTCAAGTTACCGAGCAGCGCTTACACATGCGGACTCCAATCACTTATAGGAATAAAATACAGATTCATCTAATTCTTTCACGAATCCAAACTTCAAGCGGTTGAATTCAATCGATCACATCGAATTCCTCCTTTGGACATGAGTGGGGAGTTGGCATGCCATGGAACCTCTCCTCAAGTCCCTACTCCGGTACGTGTCATTACAGGATCATTCTTATCCAACCTCCTCTATCGAACGGCAAAGATGTGAGCGACGACATCAGAAAGTCAGACATCTCACACAATAAACCTTTCGAACCGGATCTTACGAGTCTGAAACGGAACGAACCCAACAACTGCAGTATCACATTTTTAATTGACATTTCCGAAATGTTCAGAAAATAACCTAAATCTGATTCTGTAATCTTTCTAAGTTTATCTATACTTTTACTCCGTTTCAGAATAGTGTTATCAACAGCGGCATTCGTTAATAACACACACTGATTCCTAACTGTGTTCCTAGATAGTAATTTTAAACCTGACTTTAACCTATCCCTACATGTACTGTTTTAAACGTCAACAACAACGGCATTCGTCATTGACATTTCTAAATAACCTGGCGAATCTATATTTAGTTCTAAACATTGTAACTCGATATTATGTGTTTCATGAAAAATGTTAGAAGCAATGACATTTACTACTAGCTTTGTATTTATATGATTTTCTGTAATTTAATGTTTATGTTTGTATTTGTAACGCGAGAACGACTTAACTGTTCAAATCGGCATTGAAAATCCTTTTGCTTTTCAAGCAAGTCAACGCAGTTTTTCACGAGTAAAAGGTTAGAATGATGTTGCTTTGCCAACTTCTCATTCTATAGTTATTCGGCTTGTAGACCAGTTTTCTGTTCACTATCATCGATCGGCTGTTGGTGTTTAAATTTAATCTCCAGTTGCTTCGATTTTGCCTCTGCTTTCTCACTTAGTACTCTTTGAATAGCAATTTCAAGATACAGTTGTCAGAGATTCTTGTAATAAATTTATTTTCTTGATTGCTGAGTTTCAAAATCCTTTTCTTGATTTAGTTTGCAGATCGCCTCTTCTATTTCAATTTGTAAAAGAGTATCTCTTTTGTTGTAAATACTCCGTGAAACAAATTCCAGTCAAAAGTTTATCACAGAGTCCACTTCTTCCATGGTGTTTAAATTAAATATATAATGTGTGTGTGTGTGTGTGTGTGTGTGCGTGTGTGTGTGTGTGTGTATATATATATATATATATATATATATATATATATATATATATATATATATATATATATATACACTAGGGGGGTTCCCCCCTGCTTCCTCCTATCGCCAACTCCCAATTTCAATTTTCAATTTATAAATAACTGTAAAAATAATTAACAAGGATGCTTTATCTTTAATAAATCTATATCTTATATTTAATTCAATTGCAACAGCAGTATTTAGCCACCAGCGCTGGAGAGGGGAGCCAAGACTACATCGTACACGCCTGCTCCGAAAATCCGGCCCAGGCGCCTCAAAGTCTAATTTTTGTAGCTACGCAGGTGAGCAGCGAGCTTCGTGAACAGGCTCTCGGCAGTGTGTCTACGCCTACTCTCTCTCTCTCAATGAGTTCAAACGGCGAGAAGAGCGTGGAAGTGCCTTTTCAGTCATGCAGCAGCTGTACACAACCTATACAGCACAAAGACCCTAAAAGGTGTGAGTTTTGTGGTCTGTACTACCACGCCAGGTACCAGAACACAACCAACGTGAAGGCCATCGTGGTGAATGACAGGCAGACCATCGCCTGTCTCCCATGTGCAGACAAAAACAACGCCACGGGTGCCAAAGTGAGGACTAAGTCCACCTCTGCTACAACATCAGCAGGCAAGAGCACTCCCAAACAGCTGCAGCCGGGGAATAAGAAGATAAGATCAGCACCACCATCAACGAACACGTCGAGAAATCCCGCACCAGCCCGCTCGGCCGGTGTGGCAACATCAACGCCGTCCGTTGAGGCTGCTTTGAGGGATATTCGCAGTGCCCTTGACGACATTCGCAATGCTCAAACGGAGGCCCTCAAGACACAGAACATCGTATCGGAGAGGATCTCCAAAATTGAGCAACGTATGGGCCCAATTGAGAGGCCACTCAAGGCCCTCGATGAGCTGCCTGCACTCAAGACCCGCATACAAAATGCTGAGTCCACCACCACCGAGCTGCAGGCACAAATTCAAGATCTCTCATCGAGGAGCTCCGCCAAGGGTGACGGCAGACTGCCACCATTAGCCGTCACATTATCTTCAAGTGCGCTTGCACACTCGATCGTCATCGCCAAAGCCCGGAAACGCAAGCTGCACACCAGCGAATTGGACGCCACCTTGCTGGAGGAAGCTAAAGCTCTGAGCCTTGACCATCAAGGGCTCGTAAACATCAACGAGCTGCTGCCCTCTGACGTCCACAAGCTGCGTTCGAGGGCCAGGCTGGAGGCCAAGAAGAGGCAGGGTTGTCGAACGTTCATCAGAGATTGGAGACTCTACATGCGCTGCAACGACGACAGCGAGCGTGCTACCGTCATCAACACCGACGCTGAGCTGGAGACTTTTTAGCCCGGTTCCCGCCTGCTGCCGACATCGTTCAACACTGAGGCTACAACACAAACACATCATTCCACCACATCCACCATCAAGCTCATCTGCCATGTCTTCATCCGGTTCTAAGGTATCTCTGTCCGAAGGTCTACGCGTCTGTCATTTTAATGCGAACTCGCTTACGGGTCACATTGAGATGATCAGGCTTTTCTTATCCACTCGCTCTCCATTCCACGTAATAGCTGTTACCGAGACCTGGTTGAGCGACAAGATAACGTCCATCCCTTCACTGGATGACTACCTACTGTATAGACGGGACAGAAACAGAAACGGAGGAGGTGTGGCCCTCTACATACATAAATCACTGACGGCTAGCGTTATTTAATCATCTGATGGTGAATGGTCTGGCAAGCCAGGTAAGCCTGAATATATCTTCTGCGAGGTATCGGCAAAGGGAATCTCTCCGATCATCGTGGGGTTGTGTATCGTCCTCCTCACCCTCTATTCTTCCAAGGCTTTAACTTTATAGACCAGCTAACAACCCACATGTACAACTACTCCACGAAGGTCATAATGGGAGACTTCAACTCTGACCAGCTTTCTTCATCTGAAGATGACAAGTTCATCAAGGCCTTCATTGATGAAAATTCCCTTTCTTCTGTCCCCTATGGTGCCACGCATCATAAACAGGGTTCGGATACCTGGCTTGACTTGTGTCTACCTGGCTTGACACACTGGAAGACAGACTCACCTTTAACACATACTCCTACAGAAACTTTAAGGGAATCAACGCGGAGAAGCTAAGGGACTTTCTTAGCGCATGTGACTGGTCATCCCTCACCGCTTCATCACTTGACGAATGCATCTCTACACTTAACGCTAACCTCACTAACGCCATTAATCATCTCACCCCATTACGGACTGTAACACCGAGAAAACAACGTCACCCGTGGTTCACCACGGCTCTTCGTGACCTTGTATCTGAGAGGGAGAGACTTTACAGGCGTTTCAGGGACTCCAGGCTTGATTCAGATCTCCGCTTATACATACTAGCTAGAGACAATGCTCACAAACAGGTCGAGGAAGCCCGGCTGAATTATTACTATTCACGCCTGTCAACCTTGACTGATGTTGCCGAGATCTGAAGAGAGCTGGAGAAACTTGGACTTTCTGCCACTAAGGCCCCTTTGCCACCTCGCTTTAGCACAGATGAACTCAACAAGCATTTCAGCTCGATCTCCAATGATCCATTAGCTTCTGCTGTTGAGGAGTATCTTCTAACCCTAGAAAGTCTTGACCTCCCGGAACATTTCGAATTTCGCACCATAACGGAATCGGACGTGTTGGCTGCAGTATCGCACTTCGACACCCAGGCCAGGGGAAGCGACGGCATCCCTCAGGTTGTTATCTCAAAAGCACTGCCAGTTCTTGCTCCTCTACTATGTCACATTTTCAACCTATCTCTGAGCGAAACCCGTTTCCCATCTGCCTGGAAATTGTCACTTGTGCGTGCACTCAACAAAGTCAGTTCACCAACAGCCCTGACTGACTACCGTCCGATTTCACTTCTCTGCTTTCTCTCCAAGGCCCTGGAGTGGCTGGTGCACAGGCAAGTCTCACAATACCTTGAATCAAGGCTCTTACTAGACAACTATCAAACAGGCTTCCGCACTGGCCACAGCACTAAGTCTGGCCTAATTAAGCTAACTGATGATGTCAGGGTTGGGATAAACAAAAAGAAAGTGACACTCCTTCTTCTCTTTGATTTTAGCAAGGCGTTTGACACTCTATGTCACGTCCGGCTCCTGAGGAAGCTATCTACTTTCGGCTTCTCTAGGCAGGTTATCCGCTGATTTGCCTCCTATCTCACTGGGAGAGAGCAAGCCGTCGTTGGTGACAATAGCGAGCGTTCCTCTTCGCAGCGTCTTAACATCGGCGTCCCTCAGGGCTCCGTCTTAGGTCCCCTGCTGTTTGCATTGTACATCAACGACATCGGTTTCTGTCTAGACTCCGATGTTTCCCATCTTATTTACGCGGATGACTTGCAAATTTACAGTCATTGCCACTTCGAGGAGCTCGATTCTTTATCAAACAAGATGAGTGCTAATGCCGAGAGGATAATGGGCTGGGCTGCGCAAAACAAGCTTAAACTTAATGTTACAAAAACCAAAGCAATTGTCCTGGGCTCCCCATACTACATAAATCTACTTCCCTCAATAGCTAACACTTTCATTAATATCGGGGGTGCCCAGGTCAGCTTTGAATCCTCTGTGCGTAATCTGGGACTGGTGCTTGACTCTAAACTTTCGTGGAAGGAGCACGTTACAAAAGTGTGTAAACGTGCTCACTCGCTAATGTACAGGCTTTACTTTTTTAGAAAGAGTACCAATCTCAGATTGCGCAAACATCTCGTGCAAGCACTCCTATTTCCGATCATTGACTACTGTTCTCTTGTATACTGTGACTTGACGCTGGAACTCGACTTAAAACTACAGAGGCTCGTGAATACAGGAATCCAGTATATCTATGGTGTAAGGAGAGATGAGCACATCTCCCCTTACAGGCGGAAGCTGCAGTGGCTAACCACTGACGGACGCAGGAAGTACTTCACAGTCTGCTTCCTTCGTAAAATGTTTAACTCGGTCGTACCATCATACGTACTGGCCTTTTTTGATTTCCGCGTCTCGCTCCGGCCTGTGAGGGACGAGGTGACACCTCTGTAAATACCTGCCTTCGCGACTGAGACGCTGAGGAACTCGTTTCCTATCAGCGCCTCATACTTATGGAATAGCCTGCCATCTCACATCAGAAACACCTCATCTACTAGCACCTTCAGAAAACTTGCTAAAGATTACTACTTTCAACTCGAAAACACATAACTCATACACACTCATGCACACGATCACACCTACTCATTCTGGCGCTATTCATTTTCACCATCGGTACACTTTTACACTATACATAATCTAAACAAGCCTCAACTTACTGTATTCTACTTTCACCTCATAATGCTGAATCTTATTATTGTACAACATAATGTACGCAAATAAAAACTATCTAATCTAATCTCTCTCTCTCTCTCTCTCTCTCTCTCTCTCTCTCTCTCTCTCTCTCTCTCTCTCCCTCTCTCTCTCTCTCTCTCTCTCTCTCTCTCTCTTTCTCTCTAGCGCATGCAGACTTGTACCGTTCGGGCTCCTTCGAGCGCGTCTGCGCGCAATTAAACTCAGTAACAACGTTGCGTATATGCAAACGCGTTACTGAGTTTATCTGCTCGAGCGCGTCTCCGCCGTGGCTTGCTCGCGACGCGTGCCGCTGAAATCAGTATGCATCCGACCCTCAAGCTATTGACACTGATACATTATGAGTTTGTAGCTGATACGTGACTCACACGTTTATTGATGCATGATAGTTTTCCTGAGGTGCGAGGAATCCAGTAGGACGCAGCCCAGGAAACAAGTGTATAAAGTGCACATTTTTATTTATTTTTAAACTAACTAGTGCACCTGGGGATATCCCTAGTGGACTAATCCGGGTAGTCTCTCCGATTTTGGAGAAACTCAGCACGGAAACTAACACTACTAATCTGCCTCTTAAGGGATATAAAAGTACCGCTATACGCCGTCCGGGTGGGCTGGCTACATCAAGCCCCACTCGGTTATCCTAGGACGCATCGCGATTAGAATTATTATCCACGTCACACTAATCATCTTGTATAACCTAATAAATCATACGCATAAGACCAGCACGTTTCATGTTGTTTTCGCTTATATGTGTGTTTTCATCTCCGGTTACTATAAAATTACTATCTTGTATCTTCGTAGGCTATATTCGCGTTTCCTTTCAAGATATTAGTAATCATTGGTTTAACTTTTATAAGACCTGTTTGAATACCAGGCATACGCTTGTGTCGCAGGCAATACCCAATACTCAATTCTAACGAAAATTCTCTTCAACGTTATGTGCTTTATAAATCTAACCTTCATTTCATCAATATACTAACATAATAGTAATATTCTTATATTAGTGACCAGGAATGCTAGTTCACATCTAGGAGGACACAACATACACATGCACTGCGTATCTTTAGCACCTTGTACTCGCGCCTTTCATGTCACCTTTCGCAATGAGTAAATAATGTGACCGGTCGGTATTTCTGTAAAACAAGCCTATTTGCAATCTTGTCCGTTTAACGGACTAAGAATTCGACGTATTCTCGCGCATAAGTATTCTAATTATCCAGGTCAATAAAGTGAATAAAGGCTCCGTGCCCCTATACATTGTCAAACATAAAAAAAAAAGAATTATAATTTTGATTTCGCCCTATCCTATTATCCTGCTCTGTGCCACAAGGTACCCAATTAATTATTTAAGTATTAGATAAATTCTACGACATAATAAATTCAATATTTTGCCTAGTTTCAAATATACATTAACTAATAAATTTCACAATACATAGCCATCAGTCTGATACATATCTTAGTTCACCGGTTATATTAATGTTTATCTTAGAAAGGCAAAATAAGTGAACTTGCACAATATAAATTACACACATTAAAAGAATAATTTTGAAGAGTACAACCATCTTATTTTTTGTATAAGATGAAAATCCGCTTTGTGTTTAAATGATTCTTCTATATACGTAGGAGGAATTCACTTGATTTTTTTTTTATATTTATGATTTTGCTCATTTTTTTTTGTACAAGATGATTTAGAACATTCAGATTAGACGTGAGAGAATCATGAAACACAAAGCAGATTTTCACCTTGACGTTATAGTGAGATTGATTCTTCTTGGAGTAAGTAATGATTTGAGTCAGTGTGCTGATTTTTAACACTTGACATTTTTAAAACTGATTTCACTACATTCATATATATATATATATATATATATATATATATATATATATATATATATATATATATATATAAATGTAAAGGACATGGCAAGTTACGTAATAAGTATCTTGAGAGTTTTTTGTAATTGATCAATATATTACTTAAGTTTAAATTACCAACCATTTGACTGAGCCCTTAATTAAACATAATCATTTTTTGTAATCGTATTATAAATAAAATAATATGATTGTAAACTTGACTTTTTTTAATTGATCTCAGTTGTTTATTTATCTGTAATTTCATAATACTTTATGCACTTTGTCTTCAACAAGTTTTAATAACTTTATTCGTAATAAGAGCAGTCGTTTTTGAGTTATCGTTAAAAAACCTTATTTTGACCATTATTATTTTTAATAATGAATAAAAAAAGTATTTGACAGCTGGAAAACCGAATTATTTGTAATAAAGCTACTCGATTATAACAATATCCATTTGAAAAATTTTAGGGACATGATGCTAGGAGTTACCTTTTTGCAAAAACTGCTTTTACGCGAAAATACGCCATATAATAAATTATGCATTTAAATATTTCAAGCAACTTTCAATCACGATGATTTTTTTGTAGGTGCAGTAGTTTTTAAGTTATTTTTAAAAAACCATAAATTCGCCATAAATACTTCTATCAAGTAGCCTTTGTAATAATTAAAGAATCGTATGTATATCTATAGCTATGACTGACTGAAAGAAAAAAAAAAGAGAATCGGAGGGGCGAAAAATTAATGTTTTTTTCGCAAATTTAATTTTCAAACTTAATTATTTTACAAACGAGCAATTTTCTTAACAAAATAATATAGTAATTAAAAAGATCTTAGGAGAACCTTTGAAATTGTATACTCATACATAAACATAAATAGGAGATCGAATAAAATATATACAGAGTTTGTAAAACGTAAATAGGTTATTTAGCAAATTCAAAGTATAATAGGTCGCGCGCTCCCGGCGGCACAATGCATAAAACTTATACTTGCCATCGGGGCGCTACCGGGTCCCTTTATTTTCGTCTCTAACTTAGTTTCCGTCTTACTGATTTTATGTCATACTATAGGGATATATCCCTATTGTTCATCTTTGTCTTAATCAATATTTCTGTCATTATATCGACCATGTATCTCTACGTTTATCCCCGACGATGCGTTCTGGTCGGATGCTTGTTGGCTCGTCTGCCTCTGGGATGTTGGTGGTGTGAGTGTCTGCTCCGTGGGCATGTTGGATGAGAATGGCGGTGTTGGTGTCATTGAAAGCGGTTGGTGGCTTACGTTGCCTTCTTTCAACGTATAGGCAGGTTTTAGCCTGTCGATGGAAACAGTCGTGTCTTTGCCATGCACATTGACAATAAATATTTTGTCGCTGCGGCTAACGACTTGAAACGGTCTGTCGTATGGCATCTGGAGCGAGTTTTTTACAGTGTCATGACGTATGCTCCGATGTTGCCAGGTCCTTGAAAAAGAAAGTTCTCGCTGTGCCATGTCGCGTGACGGCTGCTGGTCTTAGCTGTTGCAAGTATCTTGCAGCTGCCTGATAAGAAACCAGATCTTTGTTTTGGCGTTCGTCGGAAGCGAGAAACTCTCCAGGTAAACGCAGAGGTCCACCGTAAATGAGTTCTGCCGAGGTAGCTGTGAGGTCGTCCTACCACGCTGCCCGAATGCCTAGGAGGACGGTGGGCAGAATCTGCGTCCACTTCTTGCTGGCATCGAATTTTATAACTTGCATGAATCGAATTGCCGACCTTGATTAGTGGTGACGCGCCGCAATATGCTAAAGCGGCAGATCCAGCCGGCGTAGAAAGAGCGAATGTCTCTCAGCTTCTACCATGTAGTAGAAATGTATGATCGCCAGGTAGATAGCGAGAAGTTTGCGGTCAAAGGTTCTGTAACGGGCTTGCGTCGGGCTCAGTTTCTTTGACAAGAATCCTAACGGTTCCCACGGATCGCCTACTCGCCGCTACAAGACTGAGTCTGAGGCGTCGCAAACCAACGCGAGGTGTGCGCCTTCTTCCGGATGCGCGAGGAGCGTGGCTTGCTCGAGGTCGGCCATGGTCTTCTCCATGGCCGCCGTTGCTGCATCCATCCAGCTGACTAACTGGTTGCCTTTGATCTTGCCCTTTAAAGCTCGTTCATCGACGCTTGTGTCCTTGCTGCGTCTGGGAGCAAGTCACGGTAGAAGTTTACCTCTTCGAGGAAACGCTAAAACTGCTTCGCAATATGCGGTTTCGTATACTTACTGATGGCTTCGTTTTTCCGGGACGTTGGACGTATACTGTAGCTCGTCACGCGTAACTAAGGAATTCAACCTCCAGCTGTCCGAAAACGAACTTGGCAGGATTGATAACGATGCTGTACTGCTGCAGGCACTGGAACAGCTGCTTTAGGTGGTCGAGGTGTTGTTCCTCGCTGTATGATGCCACAACGATGTAGTCGATGTACGCGTAGCAAAAATCTAGGCTACATAGCATCTCGTCGACGAAGCGTTAGAACGTCTGCGCCGCGTTGCGGAATCCGAAACTTATGAACGGAAACTCGAATAGACCAAATGACGTTATGATGGCAGTCTTAGCGATGCCTTCCACGGTGACCAAGATCTGGTTGTACGCTCAAACTAAGTCGATCTTGGAGAAGATCTGCTTACCTCGAAGTGCTTGGGCGAAATCGTGGATGTTTAGCACGGGATAACGTTCCGGTTTAGTGAGCGCCTTAAGTCCCCGGTAATCGCCGCACGGCTGTTGGTTGCCCTCGCCTTTCGGTGCCATGTGCAGAGGCGCCGCCCATTTGCCCTTGCCTGTTCTCGCCGTGCTTAGCTGTACCATAAAGATGAACTTTTGTCGTGCTAGGCGCAGGTGATTGAGTGCGAGTCGGTGAGGCTTGCACGCCACTGGAGGTCCTGGTTTGTCTTGATGTGATGGCGCGTCGTATGTCTCGTCACGAGTACTCGTCTGTCAGATCATCCGGGTACTTGGCTAACAGCTGGTAGTAGCTTAAAGTTCCGGTGATCACTTTGATGCTGAAGCCTTCGTCGGCCTAAAGTGGTCCGGGCGAAGTAAGCGGAGTTACATTCTTCTATCTTACAAAAAATCCTCAAAATGTTTCACTGCTCAAAGTGTAAAATTACATACTCCAAAGAAAAAAAGTAGAGGGGAAGTAGAGGGGAAATGGAGGGGAAGCGGAGGGAGTAGGTGGAGGTGGAGGGGGTGAAGGTAAGTGGAGAAGCAAAGTTTAATCAAAATAACATTATTTTTTAAACAATAACGTTATTAAGTGGAAGGGAAGTGGAGAAGTAGGTGGAGAGGTAGGTGGAGGAACTGTGGAAGGAAGTGAACAAGGGTGGAGGGGGGGGGTGGAGGGGATTTTGAGTATTAAAATAACGTAAATTTTGAAACAATTTTGCGTTATTTAGTGGAGGGGGTAGAGGGGATTATTTTTCAAATAAAAATCACGCTCATAACTATATAATATAGGAAGATATATGTATATATATATGTTCTATATGTTGTACCTGACTCCCAAAATCATTTCAGCGCGATTCCTTTAGTTGGCTTCGAGCTCTAGCTGGTCAAAGTTAAGTTTTCAAGCAATTTTTGCATTTTTTGCCTATTTTCAATGATTTGTAGCTCATAAGGGATGCATTTTTAACAAAAACTACATATATACTTTTGTTGTGAAATTTTCTGAATTTTTCGATAAAAATACTTTTAAAGCTCTATTTATATGTTAAGACTACCTTATTTGCATTTTAAACCTTGAAATATGAAAATTTAAATGTTTGATCCGGACTACGACAACCTCAATACAGTAAAAAATACATTTTTTGACCTTCTACTAGAAGTTATTTAGAATACAAACATGATATAATGGCTAATAAGTGGTTTTACATGCAAATTTAACACTTATAACCTAGTGCATTTCATGTCTCCCGATACGTAGCCAAATGAAGAAATCGGGCTGAAATTTTGTTTGGGAGTCAGGTACACCATATAGAACATATATATACAGTTTGGGCAAAAATAAAATTTTCATCTTCGATTTTACAGAGAACTACTTAGATTTTCATCATATTCTAAAACATTCCATGATTGGTCAGAGCACATTTTTGTGCGCAAGTAAAGGCGCTGGCATTACGTCCAGTCCCTTACACTTGCGGTTTATGTGACGTTTCCTTTTGTGATTTCTCCTCTTAAAAAGTTGTCCTCTTACTTGATGGTCAGTAAATAAGACTAATTTTAGTTACCTGGCCATTGTGGCGTAAACCTTTTTGTCTGGGACGGCTACACAGGCAAGCAGTGAGAAGCTGCTTTCAACGGTTGATAAGGTTGTTACGCACGAACGATTCCAATTTCTTACGGACCACGCATTTAGTCATGAGAATAATTATTTGTAGAGAGAGTAGCAATTCTTCTACGTTGACTTCATCCCTCGGTGATTATCGGTTGAAGGAGAGAAAAAACTAGGGTTTTTCTTTATTCTTCCTTCTATGCTCATGAGAATATTAAAAAGTCGCTGCCAATTCATTGGCACGTAGCTTCCTCCAACTAAATTTATAAATAAAATATCATTTTATTATACAGTATATTTATGGTTGTTAAATGTTGACGAAAAATTTTTTCTTAAACGCCAACAAAACCGCGCTTGAAGGTATGGTTTAAGTTAAATAACCCATATCCCAAAGAGTGAGTGAAAAAAATCGTCTTTTACATTTCAGCTCTTTAATTGAGAACCGATCGACGAAATCGTCTAAAATTTTAACAGCAGATAGCTTTTTTTATGGTAAATCACCAAATAAAAATTTTAAGCATTTGACTATATTGTTTTAGATATATAAGAAATCACAAAATTTTTGAAAAAAAACAAAAATTAAAACCTTGATATCTTAAGAACCATAGGGATTTGAAAGCGCAATTAACTTGGCCGAAACACATAAAATATCTACCTTTTTCCAAAATCTCGAGTGCAATAAGGCCTGTTTACGTCCGTTATCGAGGCACAAAAAAACTATTTTTTTCAGTTTTCGATTTATTACTACAAAAATAAGTAGTCAAATCACTTGAAATTTTAATGGGATATAGTTTGACACGTGATCTATCAACATGATTTTTTTCGTGAGGTTATGATGCTTATAGTTTCAGAGATATGCATTTAAAAAAATCACCTTTTCATTTTATGTGTCGAACAGAGCCGTTGATCGCGAGGACCAAACAAGGAAAAGTAGTTAATTTTATTCTCCTTCAAATGCATTATAGCTGAATTGTTTGTAACAATGGGATGATTGAAAAAAAAAAATGCAAAATAGTGTTTTTCAAAAATCAAAAAATGGTTATAAAAAGTTGAAAAAATAAAAAATAATTGTTTTTTCCGAATTCAGAATCCAAAAATATATAGATATGCATGTCAAATTTTATTGATATTCCAGAAATATTACGGTATACATATACACACACACGCACACACGGACATTTTCTAAAAACACGTATTCTATTCTAACTCCAAACACTTTGAAACGTGTTTCTAACGTGTTTTTGATGAAGCCGAAAATTTTACTATTACAAAGCTTACTCTAGTAGAAAGTAAACTGAAATATGTATATCTCTCTATATTATAAAAAAAGTTTCTCCGCCACCGCCGCCGCCATCGGTTCAGAAATCCTCCCCCCCCCCTAATTTTCCACCTTAATTTCCCCCCCTAATTTTCCACCTTAATTCCCCCCCCCCTAAATTTCCCCAGCGGCTTCGAAAGTTAAGTGCGCACGTCCGAGTGTGTTTAACCCTTTTACCCTCCCCTGCGCCCGTATAAACCTAATTATTATGATCTTTGTGTTTATCCGAAAAAACTCCTAAAAGAAATCAAGGGGCGCGGTAGCGCCCCGATGGCAAGTATAAGTTTGTATGCACGTCGGGGAGCAGCGCGACCCTATTATATTTTGAGTTTGCTAAATAACCTAAATGTATTTTATTGTCTCCAATAATTTCTTGTCTGACATGTCTTAGATGCTTATGTTTGGTTAATGTACCTTAAAGATTTTAATGAGAACTTTCTAATGATCATAATATTTTGCTTCAAAAATGTTTCATTTAGCAAAATAATCATGATCAAAAATTAATTTGTGATGATTTCTTAAAATTTTGGTAATGTCTCATCTTTTTAAGCACAGCAATACAAGATATGTTATGATAATAGGTTATATTAAGGTTACCTCTCAGCAATCAGTGCAATATAATAGTAAAAGAGTGAGAAAGGTGTCCGCTAAGCGTCGCTGCCTTTTACGAAACGAATCGCGGTTGCAGAGAGCCGAACGCACGGAGTAAGCATATATTTACATAAAGATTATGAGGAAAGAGGACTAGATTTTTCAAACCAGAAGTTGTCTAGTTCTCTCTATCTAGTTTTTCTTTCATCGTTTACAAATGTGCATCAGTGTTTGTTTGAGAGGACTGAGGAAAACGCCGCAGCAGAGTACGTCCGGCCATGTGTAAACATAAACATAGCCTAAAACAGTGGTGTTTCGGAGCTGCGTGGTGTGCACAAACTCTCGAGAATCTGTCTATTGTGCGCGATTCTGCGTGATTGTGCATGATCGTGCGTTTATCAAAGAACTTTCGTAATACCGCTAGTGTACCTCTCAACCAAATTAATGTGTCTAATATTTATGCGCCGAACACCTGCCAAGACTTGACGCAAGCACTCACGTGGATCATCACAAACACGACGTGTGAATCCAGAGAGTAAACAGCGTGCTATACATCAGCAAACATCTTGTGACCCTTGGTTTATATCGTCGGACTGGAAACAAGGCACTGGCCAATCGCTTCAGGATATGCAGGACTGCCATAACAGAGAAGAATGAGATCGACACCGCGATCCACGGAAAATCGTATGAGCTCGTCTTCAACTTCGCGAGCTCTCACCGCTCGAGCTCTACGACGACCCCGTCCCTGCGCAGCGCAGCAACGACGACTGCCGGAGCTGCTCCGACGACCGGCAAATGACACTTGGCGCTCAAGACCATCAAGCCAAAAACGGCGCGTTAGACAACGAGAGCACAAGAACGAGTTTGCGACGGAATGTCTGATCAAGTTCGAGGACGAGGAGGAAGCGATAGACGTCAACGAAGAGTTGACGTGGCCCCCATTTCCATCCCAAATCCAAGCCTACCGCTGCTGTCCGACAGCATCATCAAGACCCTCACGCCCCAGATGATCTAGGTTGCTCAATAGCAACAGCAGTAGGTCCTCAAAGACAAGATACGCAAGATAATAAGGCTCTCGAGAAGTTGTAGTAATTCTGAACTTTAATGAAACGCATTAAACGGGTATGAAATCGGTTTGAAAAATATTTTTTACAAGTTAAAATGTTGGCAACTATAAGTTTGGTCTCCACCCTGACAGAAATAACCCAACAGTTGATTATGGTTGGCCAACAAACCTGCTAAAACCGTCACTTTGGCCAACAGTTTATCGTTGGTAAGCATTTCTACCAGGGCATAAATATACGCTAATGAATGTAGTGAAATCAATTTTATATATGAAAAAAATTAAAAAAAATGAAGTGAAATGAAAAACACACATAAAAATAAAAAATATGAACATTACGTATACAATCTTCTGATCAATTTTTTTGCCCCATTCTGAACTTAAATTTAATGTGTATAATGTTGCCCCGAGACCGTTATAGGATTGCCCCATCCCTGGGGCAATTTTGTAAATTTTATACTTTGTCAAAGTTGTAGACGGATTTTTACAGTAGATGTTTAGGAAGCTGAAAATTCGTGTATAACTATTTTAAAGCAACTTCTTGGAACCCAATCAATCGATTTTTTATTTTCATGTAACCTTTTTAAACTATAAAGCGACAAAAACAAAGCGTTCAAGTTATCCCCTTTCTCCCCTAAACCAGGAAAAAGTTAAATATAACTTAATTGGTTTGCGACAGGATTAATCTTATTTAATGCAATAATTTATTTAATAACTTTCTACAAAGTAAGTAAAAACGATTCAGGTATTCTTTTAAAATACGTATATTATAATGATGTTTATTCACGACTCAACTATAATAGCCACTTTATTGCCCTAAAAAGCGGGACTAAAGTAGCTTATTATATTTCCGCATTGCGGGAAGAAAGCCTTTATTCTAGCAAATACAAGAATACAATTTTTGATGTTAAATAAAAAAATAATTTTTGAAAGAATTAAAAACTTTAAATTTAAATTTTGAAAAAGGAAAATCTTAAAAAATTGATACATTTTTAAAATCTAGTACGTCTGAGCAATGAATTTGAAGGACTCACTTTTCAAGACAAAAAAGTGGCTACACAGTTAAGTCATAAATAAAGTTCTGTATGCAACACAGAACTAAAGTCGATATTCATTCCCTCATAAGATTACTGCCTTCGCTTTATTCGAATAATCTACGACTTCAGTCACTTGTTACATAATGTACTATTACTTTATCACTGTCTTTTATTACATTATGAATTATTTTAAAACTCAGTTTAAATGCATTAAAATTTATGTTTTATTTGTTCATGAAAACGGGAATAGACCTTTTGAATTGGATATTTTTTGCGAATAAAAAAATGTTGCGTTTTGCATAATATTTTGAATGTCATCGATAAAATACATATTATTGTTTTGGCTTTTAATTAGAAGATAGTGTGAGAGATTCTTAAAAATATTTTGTACTACCAACAATTATTATTTTTTATGCTTAAAATATCATAATAACAATCACTTTAAGATTATGCTTCTAAATGTTATTGTGTTATTTAATTATTTCACTCAAGTCTTTTATTTTCGGGCTTAGTTTTAGTTGACATAAAATTCAAAATAATGCTGAATTTTAATTTAATATTACATGCATTGTTAGTTACGATTATAATTAATACCCATATAAATGATCCAAAAAGTTAATGATTCAGAATACCGTACTTAAACGTGTAAAAATATGCGATACTATACGGTAAAGGACAGTTAAAGGTCAACTGAGTTCGTGACCTCTCTGTTGAAAGCCACTTCTGCCGAGAATCTTATGAGTTGAACTATAGGCCTGACCTTTAGGAACGTGGGATGTATACATAGCTTTACGAATACTGCATCAAATGCATACATAGCATGCACTGCGTGTAAAAATTATAAATATAGGTAACAAAAAACCGGATTTTAAGAACATACAAAATAAACTGAAACATGAATTATCGTTTAGGAATTCTGTATAATCAAAGTGATAGTATTAAAATATAGATCAAACTTTATTATTTATCTCAAATAAAACACTTCTATTAAATAATGTAAACAGCGTATGAATAGATTATAAATAGGGTAAGAGCAAAAATTTTGAAAAATAAAAATTAGAAAGCGTAAAGGTTGGAACTTTAAAATTTATAAACTGAGATTTTAAAATAAAAAAATGTATACAACAAAAATGGTAAATTGAAATTTATAAAATAAAAATCTTGAATTAAAAAATTTTGTTTTTTAGAATTATACCTTTTGTTATAAATCAATTCGTAATTTTCTCCTTTCAAATTTTTACCCTCACTCAGTAACTATATATATATATATATATATATATATATATATATATATATGTATACAAGGTGGGCCATTTTAATCAAACCAGTCTAATAACTCCTAAATTAAGCCATGAACAGAAAAATTGTTCAGATGAAAGTTGTCCAGGATCAAGGGGGACATCTTTTTGTGCAATTAGTTTTGACCTTGAACTCAAATTTCAAGGTCATTTGAAGGTCAAATTTTTTTAAAAAATAGGAACCTCTATTTTTGATAGCAGATTCGGAAAGAACAGGAAATTTTACGTCCGAAACGGTATTTCAAAATTTTTTCATGACCTTCACAAGGTCATTTCAAGGTCAAATGTTAAGAAATACGTAGTTAATGTACTTTTATAATGAATATTCAAACCCAATGTGACAATGACCATGAAAATATTTACCTTGTAAACAAAATAATTCCCTAATTTCAGCGCTACCCAGGAACAACGACGTGGACGTATTAGGATTATGTTCCCTTTGGGGTGCTTGTTTATCGTGAGTCCCCTTGCCTCTCACTGGGGTGCTTGTTTACTGCGAGTCCCCTTGCCTCTCACTAGGATGCTTGTTTAACATTCGTTAACAAATTTTTAGTGGTCAAAAGTAAATTTTGAAGTAAACATGATAATTTTAAATATCTGAGTTCTTAATGGGAGTGGGAAATGGAACGATAAAAATCAATGTTGTCAATGCATTCACGGTCGAAGCAGGGTCAAGTAAAAGTTTAACGTTTCAAAAGCGTAAAAAATGGTTAAACAATAAAGGTAGGATGTTAAAAAATACATTATTTAAGATAAAATATTAAACAGCATTTTGCTTTTGTAATATTAAAAAAAATTTTAATAATTGTATTTGCCAAAGTGCATCATTTCCAGTTTAGATGTTTTTTTTTAAGTTGAATTTCTTTAATCTAATATGAATTGTAACGATTGTTCTCACGCTGTCTTCAATTTAAATCAGAATGTCTTAACGTAAGAAAATAAGAAGTTACAAATTTGATTTAAAAATTACACAGTTTGAAAATTCCTCCTTTTTTTGTTGTCACTTTCTTATTTTGGTTTAGTTTCAATTTCAATAAAGAGTGAATGTAAATAAAATAGTTTTTCTTATTATAAACAAAATTTTCAACATGGGCGATTATCAATCCAATGAAATTGTTGATATGATAATGATCTTAGGCGAAACCCAAAACAATGCCAGAGCCGCGGTGCGACTCTACGCTGAACGCTTTCCTCTAAGGCGTCCTACTCACGACACATTACTCAGATTACTTCGAAGAGCTCGTGATGGACATCTTCGTTGTCAACGCAGACACCACGAATACAACGAAAATGATCCTAATGTTATAGCCGCTTTAGCAGATGTCCCCCTTGATCCTGGACAACTTTCATCTGAACAATTTTTCTGTTCATGGCTTAATTTAGGAGTTATTAGACTGGTTTGATTAAAATGGCCCACCCTATATATATATATATATATATATATATATATATAAAAATTGTTGTTCTTCGATTTGACAGAGAACCACCTATATGTGTGTGTATATATATATATATATATATATATATATATATATATATATATATATATATATGTGTGACACGTTGATGATCATGCACATAACGATAGTGCACTTAATGATTGTACACAGAAAATTATTATTTAAATTTTATACACAACACCTATTTGATTTTGCACATCACTTTTAGTAAAATTAAAAAACCAGAAAGTAATTATTATGCACAGATTGATTCTGCACATAAGTTGAACACTAAACTTTCAATGAGTGTCATTGTACACAAAAGATCGTGCACAAAGACAAATTACTCAGATTTACTTTTGTGCACAAAGTACAAACCAATTGATTGTACACATAATATTAATTACAGACATTGTAAGCTTATTGATTGTGCACAAAATATCGTGCACAGGATAAATTATTAAAGTAAATAATTTGTCTCAAGATCTTTGTGCACAGTAAATATACTTCATTATTTTAAAACGAAAAATTGTGCACACTTTTTCGTATACGTCAATTTTTTGTGCACACAGCATACAAATAGTGCACAAATTCGATTCTTAGATATAACATGTAACAGGTGATTGTGCACACCGAAGTCACAGAGATGTGCACACTGTAATTTATATTAATGCTCATAGATGGCGCAACGGTTACCTTGAATACTATTTTAAGGTACGGCAGGTATATTTGGGCATGCTCAAGCACAGAGATTGCGTTTAAACCCCGTCCCATGAAGAACGACTTATTCCAAGTGTGTATCGTACTGAAGCAGTATCATTTTTGTATCGCGAAGTTAGCTTTCCCTAGCAACTACCTAGTAGGTTCTAATCCCTTTACCTCCCTAGCGTAGTACGCTATTTTGTGACGCTATTATACGTACGCAAACCGATATCTAGCGAGTACATTTCCTCTCTCTCTCTCTCTCTCTCTCTCTCACTCTCTCTCTCACTCTCTCTCTCTCTCTCTCTCAATATAGATAAACATCAGTCAATAATGAAAGCTGCAGCGTTGATGAGAGAGGAGAAATCACAACAAGAAACGCCTTCATACTACAAACACAAAATTTCCTACTGAAAAATCTCAGTAGAGATCTCACCTGAAATCTCTTACTCCAAAATCTCGCCTAAGATTCTGCCCTACTGATTGCTAAAATTGCTTTAATAATTATTATTTAGTTTGTTATAATTAAAAGTTACCTTTAGTTGGTAAAAACTCCCAAATAAGTTAAAAAAACAATGTTTCTAGTTGCTTTTGCCAATTTTTCGATTTTTAATATTTGAACCAATGAGATTCTCACTTGAGTTTCTCTCCAGAGATTCTTATATAATTCTTTAAAAATTTAAATACTGCTTTGAATGCTCTAAAACATGCATGTTTGAACTTATTTGGGGAGTTTTACTGGTTAGATGGTAACTCTTAGTTATAACTAACTGAATTATAGTTATGTAAGAAATTTTAGCAATCCGTAGGGCCGAATCTTAAGTGAGATTTTTCAGTAGGGATGATACAGAGCAAGCATACAAATAATCATTTAATAAGCGGAAAAAGGTATTGCTGGTTTTTGATGTTCCGCGTCAAGGGTAAAACGTGATTTTACAAAGGCGGCGACTATCGCAGCTGGTTGTGAAGAATACTTATAGTAAGATATCCAACCCTACTGGAAAATCTCAGGTGAGATCTCAGGTGATTTGTCGCGTGAAATTTTTTTTAAAAGCTCAAAAAACAAAACTTTAGCAGAAAAGTACTTTAATGCACCTATTTTTCGATGTATTATCTGGATGGTAACACCAATAAGTTGCATCCTACATTTTTACGGGTTGATTTATGCATTTTTTTACACGTAGCTGATTTCTACTTCTTAAATCTTTAAGAAAAGAAAACACAAGTTCCATCATAGATCTGACCTATCTTAGTTGCTGCCTAATGGATCCGAATGACTTGTGGATGGTGAATAAACAATATACAAATAGTGATTTCCTGGGCATAATAAGAAAGTTACGTATAGTTAATTATATATATATATTGTGAGACTATCGCTCGTTAAAAATTACAAAAGATGTTAAAATGACTGTATTGGTCTATAAAAGCACAATTAATTTTGATATAATAGGCTATGACACTGTTTATTCTCAAAATTTGAGATCTTGAACAGGCATACCTTTCAAAAATAAAATAAAAATCTCAGCGTTTCGTCCCACCGTCAGATTGGACTCCTGAAACGCTGAGATTTTTATTTTATTTTTGAAAGGTATGCCTGTTCAAGATCTCAAATTTTGAGAATAAACAGTGTCATAGCCTATTATATCAAAATTAATTGTGCTTTTATAGACCGATAGAGTCATTTTAACATCTTTTGTAAAGTTACGTATATATCAAAGCAGAAGTCATATCATCATTTTATGACATAAAAAATCAATTTACCAATCTATAAACTTCTTTACCACTAGTCGAAGTATTAATAGGATTATCATATTCGTATTCACATACAACTAGAAAATAGTTTTATTATTGATAATTAGTACTGCGAACATTCTATATTTATGAATCTACAATCTAAAGTAATAATATATTTTAAAAAATTAATTTTAACTTTTCTTTAGTTACTTGACATACCTTCTCGCCGCATACCCATTTTCAGACACTTTTTTAGTCGACAATATTGGCACTGATTTCTGTGATGTTGATCAATAGGACAGTTTCGATTACCCCTACACGAATATGATAGATTTCTACGAACACTTCGTTTGAAAAAACTCTTGCATCCTAAAATAAATGTTTCTTTTAGTACTTGTATATAATGACAATAAATGTCGAAAATTTTACAATAATTCATTATTTTGAATGTTTTTTTATCGTATTTAGATTATTAGATTATTTATCAAATTTACATTAGTTTTGATCTTGCATGTGATCTTGACTTCACATTATGGGCTTAAAAAATTGTAAAAAAATGAGGCTATTGTTACGGGGAGGGAGCGAGAGAGAGAGGTGCGTGGTCGGAGTTTTCGGTTGTACCGTCAAAGGGTCAAGCCCAAAGACGTGGAGAAAGGTGCAGTCTGGTTTATTACGAGAAAGAATAAGTCCGGCTTGACGTGTACTCTTGTTTATTCGTATAGGAAGAGAGAGGTGAGTGTCTTGGGTCGCTGCTCCCGCGGAACTAACTCGCGAGTCGCCCACGCTCGGACAATTAGCCTCGCGACGACTCGTCATCGATGATAAGAAGGGCATCAGGTAGCATCCGCTCGGTTCATCCGAGCTCGCGATGCACCTTGGCTGTTACCAAGCCAAACGTATGCTAGTGTGCGTACGTGACACTATCTAAAAACTCAAGGATTATTAATGCAAGAATATTAATTGTTATGTAAAAACAGTTCGAAGTTTGAGCTATTAATGTGTTTAAGTAGCTGGTCGTAAATCTGAGTTTTTGTTAAACCGTATAAAAAGCAAAGCAAGACCTATGCAGTCGCAGGTGAAATTTTAAGTTTGCTCGTATTACTATATACTCAATTCCATCTTCGACTGCATGGATGTTACTTTGCGCAACAATTTTTTGAGCCTTGTCCAAGCTCGATATGACTTTTCCTTCCTAAGATAGTTTTTTATCTTTTATGCGGCATTACGATTAAATTTCTTAATATTTTTGAAAAATTCTCGCACCTACGTGTTCTCTAATATTTACATTACGTGCTAAATATTTTTCAATCGTTTATCAACATTTTTAACAACGTGGTAAACCTCAAAAGTTAGGCTAGAAAAAAGGCAGTCAAAAAACAGCATTTTTCTACCTTCCAGCTGCCACAATAATTAAAATTTTGATTTTTTTCTTCAAGATATTTAACAAAAAAGCCAGAGGACTATCATTTTTTTAACCGATAGTAATCATAAGTACTAAATATATGTGCAGTAAACAGATTCCTATGTTTCTGTTAAACACTATTCGTTCACAATTTGTTTCTTGCTTTGACTATACTGAGAAAAACTTATAGTAAATTTCAATTAATATATGGGACATTTTACTAGAAAGTTTAATACTGTTCACAGACTAAAAATACTAAAAAATATACTAAACGTATAGTAAATTTTGATATTTCATATAGCAAAATTTATATGAAAGAATAGTAATTTTTAAAGAAGTTGGTCATTTTTACCAACCTAAGTACTACAATTTCCTACACAATATGGTAATTTACACAATATGCTAAAAATCACTTCAAAAATAATAAGTTTAGCTGGTAAAACAACAGATAATTGTATTCATCGTTTTGAAAGAATTGTATCGATGGATGTGGATAATAATTACATTGTATATGTATCAAATCGAAAAAGCAAAAAAATTTCATTAAAACAAAAATTAGATGATTCAAAATATACGGAAGAAAAATTTTAAAATATGAAATTTTCTGTCCAACAGTCAACAAGTATAGTCGAAAATAAAAATATACTAGACTTGGCATGATTTCATTAACTTATTAAATGGAATATAAATTATTGATATTTTTAATATTTGTTTTCTATCACGGAAATATATCAAACTTTACAATATATGATTCATTTCGTGCTCATATAAATTTCAAAATTGCCGCGGTTTCGTCGCCAACTTCCTTTTAAAATTTTAAGGTTATGTCTCGAGAATAGAATAGTCTCGAGAGTAGAATGTCTCTAGAATATTATAAATACACAAATTATAATTTGATATGTATTATAGTATTATATTACATTTTTAATATTAGAATCAATTTTAGAAATCAAAAACGAATCAAAAAATTCTAACGATACTTTTGACGCATGCGCACTACATGAGCCAATCATATTGACGCATTCTTGGCTTCACATCATCCGGTCATGACTTTTTTATATAGGGAATATAATGATATCGAATTACTCATTTATCAATTAAGGACAAAAACTTTTAATAAGTATAATAATAATTTATTCGCCAGATATAGTAATACAAGTTATTTTTACATACATACCCTAGTGAAAATAAAAATTGTAATAAAGTGTAATAAAATATAAGAAAATGTAACAAATCGTATCATTTTCTACGTTTTTGTTGGATTTCGGACCTTTTTTACGTTTTATTACAGTTTACTACATTTTAGTACATTTTGTTTTATTACAATTTATTACAAATCCATTGATCCAGGATTTCATGGGGGTCTCTTCTTTGAAATGACAAATGTAACAATACGTAAAAAAGTATAACAAAATGAAAATAATTGTCTGTAAGCGTAATATTATATAAGAAAATGTCGACTTTTTTATTTTCTTACTTCTGCTTACATTCTTTTACTTTTTCTTACAATTTCTTATACATTGTTACATTTTATTATAAAATTAATAATTAAAAAAATATATTGACTATATTAGGCGGTAAAATAACATGTTATAAAATGTAATAAAATGTAATAAAATGTAAAAAAAGTTAACAAATCTGAAAATGTAAGAAAGTGTACAAAAACGTATGAGAAAAAAAGTCCGAAATCCAACAAAAAGGTGTTTCTTACATTTTATTACATTTTTTTACGTGTTATTACAATTTATTACAATTTATTGCATTTTTTCCCACTAGGGTACATAGAAGTATACATAATACAATACTTGCAACCTCACAGAGACACCGGTATATAATATATATTATATACCGGTCCCATGTGCAGACAACTAGTAATAGTTAACATATATTTTACGGTTTTATTATTTTTAAGAACTATTTTTAAAAGTCTACTTTGGATTCGTTGTATATCGCCTAATACATTATCATATGCGCACTTTTCCAAGCAATAATATCATAAGTACCAATACTATGAAAGAAGGCATAGTATATGATTAATATGGTTTTGTAATTCATTAAATTTGACAATTCCGAAAATAAAAATATTAAGTATTTTGTCTTTTTAGGCACGACCGCGACACGGAAGTGCCTTATAGTTTTGTCATCGAAAAATGTGTGAGATGCGATATCTCGCGCAATTTTCGATCGATCGGGCTCAAATTTTGGAAGGAGTCTCCTCTCGCACAATCCTAAAAACTAATTTTTTTTATCCCGATCGTCTATGTTTTTTTACAATGCGGGCACAATTTGTTCAATTTTGCGTGTTTTTTTAATAAAAATTTTGGTGTCACACGATTATCTCTGAGAGACTTTTATCAATCAGGCTAAAAATTTGTGTGCGAACTCCCCTCGTAATAGTAAGGTGCCAAATTTATTTTGGGCTTGATCCTGCATGTATACGCAGAATGCGGTCACATCAAAAAATCGCTAAAAACGGTTTTTTGGCTCTAACTTGAATTCTATGCATTCTACTAAAAAGAGTTAAAGAGACAAAATGTAGATCTCGAAAAAACTTTTTTTTATTAACACTTAAGCGTAAAAATGCTTTTAATTCGAGTTTACAGGCTAAAATCGATTTTTTTATAGCAATAAACCAGTATTTATCATAAAACTTTGAGGCTATATATTTTACATAAAAACCTTAAATGTAAAAGTTGTAGATATGTTGTATAACGGTGTACTGGATGCAGTTGCTCAGTTTCCAGCTCCGCTATAATCAAGGTCCGTAGACCTCGTTACTCTCGAGAAAGAGAGTAGTCGGGATAGCACCTAGTGCTGAATAGGTTCCGGCCAGGCCAGTTATGTTGCGATCTCGTACATATGCGAGACGCAAGCCCGCGGAGGCGGCTGGGTCGGTGATGGAGCGAGGTACAAGTATACACGGAGGAACATGCAAAATAACGACTGTCGAGATTGTTGAGGAACTGTCACAGCGTTTATTGACAAACTATATACAGGGCTTGCATGCGAGCAAGCGAGGTCGCAGGTACGAGGGAGGATAAGGAGAGCCCTGGCGAGTGTAGTGAGAGAGAGAGAGAGAGAGAGAGAGAGAGAGCTGGCACTTACAATTAGCCGGTATCGCCCTGATGTTCGCTGTCAGCAGTCGGAACCCCATCGGTGCAGTTCCGGATGCGGTAGCGAGGCGCAATGTCGTATACGCACGCACACTCACACACTTCAACTTTTACTCTCCTAACAGCTATCTCCCGAAAGTACTGAGCGTCTCGCGAGGAGTCAGTTCAAAGGTCGGATCGTATCTGGCGGCACGCGTCTCACAAGGAAAGGTACCCAACCCGAACTCACCGATTTTGATGATTTTCATATATGTTGTAGAACATAAAAAATAAGAGACACGTATTTTTTTTTATCGGCTAATTTTCACTTTTAAGGGGTAAAAACCTCCCCTAAAGTTAACCCCCAAAAAGCGTTTTTTTTAAATATCTCGGCTTAAAATTAATTTTTTTCAATGAAACAAATTGGAGGTTATTTCTTACAAAAAGAGCAAGTATTTCATGGTGATTTGAAGAGTAAGAGTAGCATCCCCTATTTTTTAGGGGTTGAAAACATATATTTTTTGGCATAATTTTATAATAAAAATGTTTAAACCGACTAAAAAAAATTGGAAAAAATGTTTAAACATCCGTAATAACAAAATTTAGTTGACGTCTTTCGGTGTTTTCATAAATATTACCCCTAAGGGGGTAAACCACCCCTAACACAAAATAACTATAAGTATACTTCAATCCATAATATTTTGTAGAAGGTTTGTATATAAGGGTTTTCGAGATCGCTCTTTGCAAATCTGATATCAGATTTTGAAAATTCAAAATGGCGGAACCAATGTGGTGGACGAAAATGTCGAAAAAAAATTTTAACTTTCATAAAAACTTGTTATAAATGTGTTATCTTTGTAGCCTGTACATGTGAACTAAAGAGCCTTAAACCCTAAACCCCTAAAGAACAAATAGGCTAAATGGTTGTGCTTTTTAACCAAACCACCTCAAATTCCTAAATTTGTAAACAAGAAAATTCTGTGTGTGAAGCAGTTTTATAATTTCCGTAGAAATTGTTATCAGAATGTTATTGAAATTCCTTTATTGTAAATTCAACTTATAATGTATTTTTGTTTATAATATTAGAGTATAATAATAATCTACAATCTTTTATCTTTTGCCATAGTGCATTTTTTGTATTGAGCATAAAATATATTATTTTACGATGTTTTTACAATAATGGTAGTCCTCATAAAAGTGTTTAAAGCACAATGCTTTTTTGCACCAACCACATCGTACAATTGCAATGTTTGTGCACCCTTCTATTTCACAATGTGTTGCACAAGACTTTCCAAAACTGAAATCTATAGGATTATCAAATTTATCTGGTTTTTCATTGACGTAACCGCTTTTATACCAGGAATATTTAAACAAATCTATATATCTCGGTGAAGACAGTTGGTTGTGAACCAATGATTGAAGTTTAATTATATTATTTCTCACATGTAAATTCATATCATGATCCATTACATTACATTATCAGAAAATGTTCGGACAAAGTTTTTCCAAATTCGGAATCCATAGACATCAAGTGGTTGTATTTTTCCTGTGGTTCCAGTTGGAATTTTTTTATGTTAATAATTTTATTTTGTGGCATTGTTTCTTCTATAACTTTGTCACAATGACCACTCCAAGAATCAAGTAATAGTATTGAGTGATGGCCTACATAGGGATAAAATATTTTTTCCAACCAGATTTTGAAGTGATCTGCAATTAAACGACTTACTAATTAACTGATCAACGATATTACAATGTAAAAATTGTTATTAGTTCCCTTACTTGTTGTTAATTTTCCAGATTTGGATGCTTCCACGTACACGTTTTCTGGTCTAAATATGTTTTGTTCTACAATAGGGCCAAACTTGCCACTTGGTTCCTTTAAAACAAGAAATAGCGGTGACAACAGTTGTCCAGTAGCTGATATTAGTGGCTGTATAGTATAACTATGCGTTGTTGCTGAAATTGACTGTACCAGACATTGCACTTGCTTTTCTCCTTCTACTGCTAATGTTCTTCCAGAATGCATTTCTAGCTGAAATCCGCTCTGATCTGTATTATACAAATTTTCGAGTCCAATCCTTGGTATTCACGATTTAACGTCATCGATAAATGCTTCAGCTTTAGCCGTAAGTTCTGCACTACTTTCTAGTGTTTTTCTTGTTATGAACTTATTTATTTTCCTAGAAACTATTCGGTGTGCTTGCTTAAATTTGAGTAACCAATGTTTAGAAGCATTGAATCTAATATCATCAAAACCAATTTCTTTTTTAGCTTGTAAGGCCCATCGAATTATATCTTCATCATGGATAATTGAACCACTGTCGAGAGCTGCTTGAAAATTATCCAGGGTATACTGACAAATTTGTGCTACTTTTTCTCTATACGTGCCACCTTTATTAATTGAATGAGCCCAACGACGTAGCTGACTAATAGATGATACTTTTTTGAATCTGTTTTGCACTGTTTTGAGACTTAAATTTTGCTTCGTTTTGCTACTTCTCCAAAATTCTACAGCTCTTTTTTTGTATTCAAAATCTAGTTCTTCATTATCTGCTGTACATTGATTTGTTGGTGCTATATCCGGATCAGGAAAATGATGTTGCACTTCATCTTCAATTATTTCCGCATTATGGTCTTTATACTCTTCTTGAAAATCCAAGGAGTCATCAGTAATCATTTCTACATCGTTGAAATCATGTGTTGCATCTATTAAAATTTCTTTTATTTTTTCGGCCAACTCTGTTTCGTGATAATTCGTGACACTATCTGGTATGTTTAACGCTTGAAAGTATGCTAATAATAAGTTTAGAACGTTTAACGGATTAATTTTCATTTTTCAATCTAAAATGAAAACAAGCGGTAAAATTTATACAAGCTGTGTTTTTGCATGTAAGGCACGACTGCTACATTTCTACCAGAATAAAACGAGTGAATGTAAATTGAATCAAATCATTAATTTATGCATTGGAGAAGAATTCTCGTTCCACTTTGTGATGTTCGGAAAACTCTATTTTTGGTTTTATTCAACTTTTATTCACTTTGAAATTGAATAATGTAATCTATATAAAATCACTAAAGAAAATTTTCTACAACTGTATGATACCACTGACAAACAAAAAGACGTACTATTCGTACTTTCCGGCATCGAACTAGAATACCCACAAAACTCACTCACTGCCTAAAAAATAACACAGGCAGCTGAGGTAAACACTCGATGAAAACAATCTAAAAAAAGAACATACTGATTCGCACATATTGTCAACAACTTTTATGAGTGAAAGACATTTATCTGTGGAATTATCATTGAATGTACGATAACATTCATTAAACTAATGAATGCATATAAAATTCGCTTTCAATAACAACGTGTTCTTTAATTGCAAATGAAGTTCGAGTATTAATATTCTTTTATGTATTTTTACCAATAACAAAAATTATCATAGTAATATAATAATAATAATAAGAAGAAGATGAATAAGCATAATTGCAATAGCAATAATAACAGTAATACTGATAATAGCAATGATAATGAAAAATAATAATAATAATTAGAATAATATTTATTATTAAATTTAGATTTTTTGATAAATTCATTAAATCGTAGCAAATAGTATTATTATGGAATTCCAGACTGTAAATATTTTACTATAGATACAATAATCATTACTTCGAGAATTCATCTAAAAAACTTTCGGCTTACGAAATAAATGTAACAATGAAAAACTCCCAAGTTTGACAACATTAAATTTTATTACAAAACGCAAAAGAGTTTGATAAACTAATTTTATTAACCTATGTTTTTTCATTTGCAAAAAAGTGTGGACTTTTTGAATTTATAAAATTATATAATTATGCAATTTATGAAATACTTTATAATTTATGAAATTACTTTTGAAATTATGCTAATTTATAAAAGCAGAAAAATAAATAATCTTTGATTGAAACATAAAACGAGACGTTATTTGTTACATACAAAATGATAGAATAAAATATCGGTAATATGTCTATACTCGTGTCTACGGTAAAGCATAGGCCTTCGGCTTGTCTGGAGGTTAGGGGTTTGGAGTCGTTTGGTTAAAAAGCACAACCATTTAGCCTATTTGTTCTTTAGGGGTTTAGGGTTTAAGGCTCTTTAGTTCACATGTACAGGCTAGAAAGATCACACATTTGTAAACAAGTTTTTTTGAAAGTTAAAATTTTTTTTCGACATTTTCGTCCACCACATTGGTTTCGCCATTTTGTATTTTTAAAATCTGATATCAGATTTGTAAAGAGCGATCTCGAAAACCCCTATATACAAACCTTCTACAAAATATTATAGATTGAAGTATACTTATAGTTATTTTGTGTTAGGGGTGGTTTACCCCCCTAAGGGGAAGTATCTATGAAAAAACCGAAAAACTTAATTTGTTTATTATAGATATTTACAAATTTTTTAGTCGTTTAAAACTTTTTTATTATATAAAATTTTTTTTCGATATTTCCGTCCGCCATATTGGATCCGCCATTTTGAATTTTCAAAATCTGATAACAGATTTGTAATCAATGACCTCGAAAACCTCTATATACAAACTTTCTACGAAATATTATGTATTGAATTACATATTTACAGTTATTTTGTGTTAGGGGTGGTTTACCCCCTTAGGGGTAATATTTATGAAAACACCGAAAGACGTCAACTAAATTTTGTTATTAAGGATGTTTAAACATTTTTTCCAATTTTTTTTAGTCGGTTTAAACATTTTTATTATAAAATTATGCCAAAAAATATATGTTTTCAACCCCTAAAAAATAGGGGATGCTACTCTTACTCTTCAAATCACCATGAAATACTTGCTCTTTTTGTAAGAAATAACCTCCAATTTGTTTCATTGAAAAATATTAATTTTAAGCCGAGATATTTAAAAAAAACGCTTTTTGGGGGTTAACTTTAGGGGAGGTTTTTACCCCTTAAAAGTGAAAATTAGCCGATAAAAAAAAATACGTGTCTCTTATTTTTTTATGTTCTACAACATATATGAAATTCATCAAAATCGGTGAGTTCGGGTTGGGTACCTTTCCTTGTCAGTCGCGCGTCGCCGAATTTTCTCTCTCTCTCCCTCTCTCTCCGCCTCTCTCGCGTCGTCCAGTGGCTCTCCCCGCCCTGCCAGCGCTGGTACCTGTAACAGTGTGAATTTAGTACAAGTCTTTCTTCTCGCGGCATGCTGAGCTTATGACGTGCTAATATCGCCCGTCATAGTTGAAAACACAACTTTTTACTTAGACAACCCTAGAAACGATTTTTGGTACATATAATTGAATAACAGTTTCGGTGTGACACGCCCCATCTGGCTTTAATTGATTACCTGACGCTTGCGCGAGCATCAAGCAATATCGAGGCGAGCGTTAGCGGTCGTGCGCGAAGCGATGCAAGGCGGCAAGCCACCGCGGCCGTAAGGCCGCGTATGGCGCGCTAGTTAACAATATGTTGACAGTGTTCCTTTCACTTAAGTCTACTGTCTATTACAACTCTAATTTTTGCTTCAGATGGTAAGCTATGTATATAAGACCCAAAATTAATAAATACAGTTTTTTGTATCTTCAGAGATAACTTATTTAATGTTAGCCATTCACTCACTATTTTTAAATATCTATTCATTTTCTCTTCTGATAATGAACATGTTTAAATTGTCAGGCAAAGTACTTAGCAGATCATTAATATAAACTCTAAATAATAAAGGTCCCAGGATAGTTCCTTGTGGAACACCTGTTTTTACATAAACTGAATTGCTTTATTGTCCATTTAATTCAACTTTTTGTATTCTGTTTGATAGATAATTCTTTAATAATTCATACGCATTTTCTCTTATTCCATATCTGTACAAATTTTTGAATAGTATTTCATGGTTGACTGTATCGAAGGCTTTGGAAAGATCTAAAAAAGTTCTTATTATTTTTTCATTTATACTAGAACTAGCCTTTCCCAAGTTTGACTCTTTACAATTTTAATTGTTTTTCTATAGTTAATAAAATTATTGCAAGTATTTTTTGTGGCTTCATTAATCGTAGGATTAATGTCTATTGTTGCAAGTAATGGATAGTGGTCACTGAAGACGTTAGTGATTTTGTATGATAAAATAGTAAGATTTATTTTAGAAAAAATGTTGTCTATATATGATCTATTATTTAAATTGAGTTCGTTTGGTCTAGTGATTTTAGTAAATAAAGGAATGTATTGAGCTTGCAGGAGATTGTATAGATGAATTTGGTTATCTTCATCCAGAGTCATCAAGTCAATGTTAAAGTCACCAGCAATTAAATGGTTTTTGATGTTTTTGTTATTCTTTACAACAGTTGTTAGATTGTTTGTAAATGTTTCTGTGTCAAAGTCATGACTTCTATATATACCCGAGATTTTAATTATACTGTTCCCTTTACTTTTAATTAAGCAACTTTATACTTTTAAATTTTCTACTTGCTCATTTTTTATGCTATATTTCAGCGTATTTTTAATGAACATTACCACCCCGTCACATTTGTTTATATGACTAGAATTATAATATATATATCGTAATTATCAATATGATATTCATCGATATTTTCTATGTACCATGATTCCGAGCAAACGATAACATGAGGTTTCGGATGCAATCTCTCAATAAAGATTTCAAGATTATTCAAGTTTTTATTTAAACTTCATATATTAATATGTAGTAATAACATATTATTAACTTCTATAATATTATTTAGAGATTCAACATCATCTACCTCATATTCTATGGAAAAATCTACTACTTCTTGATTTAAGGTTTCGACAAAACCCATTTCGAATCCATTTAGCTTTTTCCCTTATGCTGTCTACTTCTATTTGGTTGTTAGGCTTTGTTCTTTACTGCTTCCGGTTCTAGTTTGTTCCTTTCTGTATTAGTTATATTTGATTCTGTTTAAAGATTTGGCGCGGTTGATGTAGTTGATTTCCGTGATGTTGAAGGCTGTAAGTTACTTTCTCTGTTATTTTTCTGTTTTAAATTAGATTCAGATTGCATTGACTCACTTATTCGTTGCTGAGTAGTTTCTGCTGGTTTTTGTTTTTTTCCATTATAAACAAGACTGTTTGATGTGAGCCTGCACACGTGAGACATACGCTATTTTTCTCACACTTTCTACCGCTGTGACCAATTCTGCCACAATTGTAGCAAGGATTGATGTTTAGGTCCTCGTATACATGACAGCTTTGATGACCAGCATGTATTTTATAATTTCTTTTAGAAATATATTCATGTGTAACTGTAATAATTGCAGCTTGTGTATCGTCTTTATTGCCACTGAAAGTGTGTACTACATTGCAAAAACAATTTGAATCTTCAAAGTTACTTTTGTTAATGTCTATCTCTAATTCTTCAATACTGAAAGTACTTTCTATTCCAGGAATTATCATTTCAAGTTCTTCTTGATATACTTCGTAGTCATTACCTAATTTTTCGCTTAATTCATTTCGTGCTTTTTGGATATCATTTATGTTATCGCATTTTACTAATACCGAGCCTTCTTTAGTTACTTTAAGTTTTTCAACAGGTACTATAACATCTTCTTGTAGTTTTCTAATAACTTTTGTTTGTATTATAGATTTCTTTTTAACGGTTCTTGCCTCAATTATAAGAATTGGCACGTGATTAACTTGAGTTTAAATTGAATTTTTTTTACAATATCTGCATAACTGAATTTTGGTAAAGTATCTTTATTCTCAAAATCTTCAATTTTACTTTTCAAAGTATTGACAAAATCCATTGGAATCTTATTTTTATCTTGAATCCCTATGTTCAGTAGCTTTAATAGTAAGATTTTAGCCATCAAGACAGTATCATCATCTTCATTTTCTCCAACTATTGTTCCAGCTATTGTTCCATTTTATTTTTGTTCAATGTGTGAAGCGAGACTGTAAGATATGTTATCTAATATTTGTACTTGAGCCCTTTGTTTTTCTTCCAATTTAGTTTGTTCAATAATTATTCTTGCTTCTTCACTCAGTGACTTATTGCTATGTTATTGCTATATATCACTATGTTTATTGCAGATTACCATTACTTCAGTTATATTTATTGTGTTTTTAAGCCTTTTAAAATCAGACGAGTGATATACATTGTCATATATAATGCATACTTTAAGCGATACTTTGGCTAAAGGATGACATGTGTAATATGCCGAATCCTCCGTTTCAGACTCGCTTTCCTCATCTGTCATTTCGTATTAGCAGAACAATGTATTAAGCTCAATCGTAAAATCAGCATGTATTTAATGGTATTGGCTTATTTAATTTTGAAAGTCTTTTTTTCCTTTGTTTTATTTAATTTAAAAGCCTTTGTAGTAATCGCAGTTCAATGCCCAATTTATTTTGTTTTGTCGGAAGGAGTAAACATCGACGCATATTGGGAGTTTAGACTTGGTTTGCGCGCTCGGTTCACGCGCTTGAAGGTTAACAAAGATGGTGACCTGAAAGTCTCCGAAATACACAGGGCTCTTATGGAGCTTCATTAAAAAATATAGGAATATAAACTTTTACATGATAAAAAATTTTATAACTGTCCTTATACGCTCCGTGTGAATAGAGTGAGGCTACACCATCGTCAAGAAACATGATAGAAGACCAGAACGTTATAAATTCTGGCATGATTGACATGTGTGGTGCTCCGTAAAAGCTACAGAAAAAATTGAGCTATATTCATTAGTTTTACAAACAAGTTATTAAAAGCATAGTTATTGATAAAAGAAAATATTTAAAAGAAAACATTTTTAAAAAACTCTTACCGAAAAATTCTTGTTTTCTTGATAATTATTTTGAAATGATTTTCACCGTAATAATAGTACTTCATATTGACGTTTTTCACGATGAAGTTTACAATATTTTCTGTAATCAAAATGCTCAAAAAATATAAATAAAAAATGTATTTACATAATTTTGCTTTTCAAAATGTTTAACCTTCACCATCCTCCTCACAACTACCCGATTATTTAAAAAATGTTCTATTGAAAACATACTATATGCGTCAATCTTTAGTACAAAATTTCATTTTAACAAAGCTTTTAAATAAAAAAACCTTCAGTTTTATTTCTCCAAAAAAAACACATAATAGCATTTCTCTCACTGCTTTTATCATAGCTTTCCTCCAAATCGCACGAAATTTCACCTTGTCAAAAAAAGGGTCGATCCCTCTACACATCCTGTAGGAAAAAAAATTCTGCTGCAGCCCATTGCTTTAACGCCACTTACATAGCTCGGTATACTATATAAAAAGACGGGTCAATGCGCATGTCGTAGCTAGCCAACAGATAAACGCACTTATTGTCCTTTTCATTGTGCAAATGACCACCTGTAGCGCGGGTGCGATCCCTACATCCACACGGGCCCTGCAGTATCCCCCGCCGGGGACGCGCTACCATACGTGTGACTCTCTTACGTCATCACCTCCCACCAGAGGGGCCCAACTACACTTGCCCCGACGTGCCATGGCGCCACCCTCCCCTCGTTTACCTCTCCTACCTGTCTGCCTGGGCTTGCCCCTCTCTACTATTGCGTTATCAACAAAGGAATATAGAAAAAAATCTACAATAAACCAAAAAAGATCAGAAAAACGATCAAAAGTAGGTAGGACCAAAAATAATAAAACAGTAAATCGAAAAAGGATATTAGATGATGACAAGAAAAGTACAGTAGAAATACTTGAAATTAATAAAAAAGAGAGAAAAAAGAGACTTAAAAAATATTAAATTAGCACAATGCAAATAATGTTTTTTAGATGCAACATCAATTACTAAGAATTATTTAGGAAAAATGGACGCAATTTGTGAATTTTGTAATGCAAAGCATTTTATGTTTGAACGAAATGTTAAAGATAATCCATATTTATTATTAAAATTTAACTGTCACATTAACGTTGAAGTGTGCTGAACTGTACAGGGCGTTAAATATTTATTTAAATATTTTTTTAAAGACAATGATTGCGCATTTTTTTAAATGAGTAACATTAATGTGTCTTTTAGTTTTTATAACGACTGTGAAAAAAAGAAGATTATAATTATGATAAATTAAGCAATATATCAATACCAGATATGTCAGTCCTCCTAAAGCAATGTATCGATTATTGGAATATCGAATGCATGAATTATCTCACATCATATACAGATTAGCAGTGCATCTTACGAATGAACAATATGTTTATTTTAAAGATGGCTGTGAAGAAATGTTATGTAATAAAAATTTAAATATAACGTAAACGTTAACTGCATGGTTTCTACTTAATCAAAATGATGAAAATACAACCCTAACAGCACAAAAATATTTTTAAATTATTTTTAAAATATTTGACATCATAAATGAAATGTTTCTGCAATCATTTCAAGCAGGATCAACCGCTTTGTTCGGCAGATAAAATAAAAATGGTGATTTTAAAAAAAATCATATCTCTGAAACTAAACATCATAACCTCACGAAAAAAATCATGTCGATGGGTCACGTCGCGAACTATATCTCATTAAAATGTCAAGTGATTTGACCACTCATTTATTCAATAATAAATCGAAAACTGAAAAAATGAGTTTATTTGTGCTTGGATTACGGACGTAAAAAGTCATTATCGCACTTGAGATTTTCGGAAAAAGTAGATATTGTATGTGTTTTGGCTAAGTTTATTTCACAGGTTTTAAACCCCTATGGTTAGTAAGATATAAAGATTTTAATTTTTTTTGATTCCTTATATCTCTAAAACAATGTGGTCAAATGCTTCAAAATTATTTGGTAGTTCACCATAAAATAAGCTATCTGCTGCTAAAATTTTAAATGATTTCGTCAAGCGGTTTTCAAGTAAAGAGCTAAAATGTAAAAATCGTTTTCTCGAAAATTTCGCGAGCGACCTATCTAATGAATAGCCTGTTGTTTTATGATAGTTAGGTTGGTTAGGAACACGTGTAAACATGCGTGAATTTCTGTGAAAAAAATTGACGGCAGTGTTCGTATTCTACAATAAAAAAACAGAAGGGTCTGCAAACTTTTGGACAATGACCCATCCAAAACTTATACATTAAATTATGTATCAAAAACCGCCTCATACATTAGCCGGCAGATATACTGCATATTAAAACAATATTTTATTTATTGGACCTATAAATTTAGTTGAAGGAAGCTACGTGCCAATGTATTGGCAGCGTTTTTTGTTTAGTTCCTTAAGTAACGAAGAAATATTTACAAAATATTTTAAAAAGATTGATATACAATATTTTAATGAAATATTTTAAAATATTTTTAAAATATGTACAGAAATAATTTAAAAATTATATGTAAATTTTATTTTTGTAAGGTTTCATGAACATTATACTTCATTTTTTTTTTGGGACATGCAAGTTTCCGTAATTTATATATTATGAATATTATATTTTGAAATATTTATGGATAATATACTTGAAAGAATTTAAGAAATAAAAAACCTTGACGTGACTGGCGACCTTCTGCGTGACAGTTTGGCACTCTACTCGTTACGCTATGGATAAACTTAGAATTTTCGCTTAAAAAATGTCACTCATACACCACCACAATGCTTTCGGAAATGTATACGTACTATATACTTTTGTAAATTATTTCTTCAAGTATATAAATTCAAAATACTATATTTGGTATTATAAATGTCTCGAATATAAAATAGGGTGTCGGTAACACAGATTTCTGTAATGTGTTAATTTTTTTTGCAAATTAATTGCATCTTTTCAGCGTGATCTTTTTTTATTTCAATTTAAATGCGTTACATACTTCTTAAAAGGGTCAATACATTTAAAGACAATTTAGATTATCGATTAAAATTTTTAAGGAGTATTTAAAAAAAGTTGTAATAAGCGAGGCTTAGTTAAAGTTAACTTAAAAAGATTATAAAAATGTTTCCTAATATTTTATCGATATATTTCATTCTAACTTAATCAAAATGTATATACCTACAAAATATTTTTAATATATTTTAAGATAAGATTAATTAGGGAAATGTATTAAAACAATACTTTCATATATAGCAACGGTATGTCTCGTGCAATATTATTTGTTTCGCGCATTATTTAAAAAATCGTGTGTTTCGCGTACAGAATACAAACCCGAAAAACCGCGTTACGCGCAAGGAGTGTTAAAAAAATATTTTGTGATATTTGATGCTATATTTATTGAGCCTATTAATTTGAGAAAATTTGTTTTACTGTCCTATTGTCCAAAATGTTTACTTACGAACGTAAAATAATTGGTATATCAGACAATTTACTTCAATTAACTTTTTCAACAACTTTATTAGAAAAAAATTTAATCTAAAAAATAAAAAATCTCTATAAAAAAAATGCGTCAACAAAATGTAAAAGCCACTGCTAACTGAAATAGCAGTATGCTTTCTCAAAGAATATGAAATGTCGATAATCGGTAATTATAAAAAATCAAAACGAGTCAGTCATTTGACTCCAAAATTCGATCAGTTCTAAGTTGAGACGCAAATAAGATGCAAAATTTCAGCTTATTATATCAATCCGTTCCAAAGTTATAATGAGGACAAAATTTAGTAAACGGATACGTACATACATACATACATACATACATTATTGCAAAACGTATTTTGCGGACTCTTTAAAATTCTTTAAAATCTTTGTTTCGGAAATTTGCACCGTTACAAAGTTTTCTCTTTGAGAAATCAAAACGGACTGTTTTTCGATTATGCTACAGTAAAAATAAAGAAAACAAGACTTGGTCGATTAAAATCCACTGATGAGTAGAAGCTGAGATATAGAGACGTCTACGAATGAACACATACACACATTGTCATTGTCACACACATGCATCTGTCTGTACGGACATTTTACAAAAAGACTACTTCTCAACTTGAATCAAAACACACTTTCTAAATGTCTTTATACAAACTCTAAAAATTACTATTACAAGGCTTCCTAAGGTAGGAAGCAAAATAAAAAAAAAACATGCATTACTCGAACGTAGTCTCTTACTTATCTTGACTTAAATAAAGAAAATTATCCCTAAAATGTTAATTAAATATTTTGAAATATTTCTAAGAAAATGTATTATAATATTATAGTTTTACATTTATAAAAGTTGTTTTATGAATATTGTAAAATAATGCTGAGTAATATGACTTGGAAAGATTATAAAAATATATCAAAATATTTTATCAATATACATGCTGCTACCAAATAAAAAAGGTGTCTGCCTAATGTTTATTATATTTTTTTACAACATTTACTATCATATTTTAAAAATATTTTATCTTTGGGTCATATATTTTATGAAAATGTTTATTTAACAGTTTTAAATTGTTTTAAAAATGTTTCTAAAATCTTTTAAAATATTGTGTGCTATATACGTGTGCGACTATGTGAAGTGCCTCGGAGGAATGATGAAAGAAATGAGGCCTTGTCCGAATCTGGAAAAGCAGTTACACCTGCTGCACAAAAATCTGAAGCCAGAGTTACAGAGGTTAATCCCACGTATGGATTGCTACGACTGGGATAGCTTCCGAGAAAAAGCAGAAGAGGCCGAAACTGTATTGGCGAGCAGTCAAGAATAACGCGCGCCACCACCACCCGAGCAGACTCTACTGGCATCGCTGGCATACATCTCACCATCTCACCGACGAAACGCAAGCCAGCCACAGGAATAAGCAGATGAGACACAAGTAATATATGTGCTGGTATGGAGAGACTGGGCGTGGCCTAGAGTGACATCACCAGTCCCGTGGCTGGCGCCAGTTGTTTATCTAAACAGAAGCCCATGTTTATATCAACAGTAGCTGATAAGGTTAATAAACATGATTTACGACCGCTACTGTCATAAACAGTCTGTTATCGATGGGTGACTTTTATTTGTTTATTTATAAATAATTATAAATAATTTTTAAACAAAAGCTATATCACGCATACGATGCCAGCCCTCCCCCTTTTACTCAAGCAGACCCGAGCGCGACTCTCTCTCTCTCTTTCGCTGTCTACTCCATACCGGCCCGGAGCTCGAACGCACGTGCGCGACTCTCGCTATACCAGCCCGTAGCCCCCTCTCCTTTTACAATATAGTAGCCCGTGAGCTCTGGCGTGGTGGCTCCCGCCGCTGCTGTACCGGACCCGTTTCTCTCTCTCTCTCTCTCTCTCTCTCTCTCTCTCCCCTCTCTACGCCATACTCGCGCTCGTCCGCCAAAGCCGCCGTCTACCTGTCGCTCGCGTATACCTGCTGTTTGGCTTTTATTGCCCTAGTGCTGGCTCTGATCCTTTCTGCGCTGTAAAGAGAGATATTGTTCCACGTATATAATTTATATGGTGGCCCTGAAAAGGGCCGATTGTTTTTTGAAATATATATTATTGTAATTAGCGTTTCAGCTTGATGTAGCCGTCTTTTTCGGGCCACGAAAAGGTGTTTGTGGAAAAGGATTTTTGATTCTGTGACGAGGAGGAGGAGGAAGATTTTTTAGACAGATTATTATAACCTCTTTTCTCTGGATACGAGAAAGTGTTGGTTGAGAATGACAACTGATTGTTCTGCTTTCTTGGCTCCTTGCTTCTCACGAGAGGCTGTCTCTCCTCCCACGTAGAACCTTTTTTCTGCTCTTTGCTCTGCTCCTGTCCCATGGTCGAGTTGCTGCTTTGCCGGTCGCTTGACGAATGATTCGCATCGAAATGAACGCGTGCATATATAACTCTACTACTCGGTGCCGCAAAGCTTACTCTAAATTTCGGCTTTGGGGATCGTTGATGGGAGTGGGGGGGGGGGGGGGTTTGCACGCATAAAAAGAGAAATTCTGGCACAATATTTATTTACTAAAAAACGCGTATGAGTCGAATAACTCAGCGTACAAGGTAATGAAATAATAAAATGACACACGAGCGCGCGTACACACACACACACACACAAACATACTTACACAGCCGCACACACACACACACACACACTAAATTTCTACGCTATAAATTATTAACAAGCGATACACCTACACTTGCGAGTGGCGCGTTGTTGGCGCAGTTGACGTGTGGGCCCTCCTCGCAGTAAACCAGGCACCAACTCTTTCGGCGGAGTAGGCATCCGATGAAAGTTGTAAGGTACGCTGCGGTTGCGGCGTGCTATCGGTGGCGTACCTTGGACGTTGTTGTCGTCGCCTGCTGCTGGTGATGGTGGAGGCGAAGGCGATCTCGTCGAATCCATATCCAGGATGCACGGGCAGGGCTGTCCGTTGCACTTCCAGCAGCGAAAGAGAAGGCACCTCCAGCACTGTTGCCACACGTCGTGCTCCGAACTGTTGGTGATGCACACTCTGCACCTCACGTCGAGACGCAGGTGATCGTGAAAGGCGGCTGATTTATTTATTTCGTTGGCTAGTTGCTTAATCTTGTCGTAACTACCGCGCGGAAAAAAATGCGTTTCCTGCTTTGCCTTTTCCGACTGTTTAAACATGTAAAAGGCGTCTGATTCTTGAATGTGCGTGACAGTACTCGGCACGTGAATTTCGACGAGCGCAACGGACCAATTCTCGCTGAGACTGAGCTCGCGCGAGAGCTACGTTGTAAAGCAGCTGGTGGCGTTTTCGTTGTAGTACGTCATACTGCTGTTGCTAGGCAGAACTAGGTAAAAATTGTTCTGGTCCATTTTTAAATTTTTTGTACTTCAGAGGCTTTGATCCACGAGTTGAATTTGTCCGCATAGCCAGCCCACTTGATGAGTAGCTGCTTCTTCGAGCCACGACCCTTTGTACGAATTACGCGTTCTATTTTGAATTGCTCAGCAGCGTCTGACATGCGTTTCGTGCCAACGTGAGCGAGCTCCTCGAGATAGAAAAAACCGTCAGTCTCCTCGCCGTTCTTCCAGGATAAACGTTGGTAACTGCTGTCTGTTGGATATGCGATTAATCTTAAAAACTTCCTCGCTAAAGTCTTTTTCGTATCCCTTTTCGAAAGTATTTTTCGTGCGACTAATGCGTACGTAAGATCCGGGCTTGTATTTATTGATTACACCTGACGCCATCTTTTCGCGATTCTTGTAAGTCGATTGCAGACGAGCTCTTTTCTCTAATTTTTTGCGCGCTTTCGCAGCATTGTAGATGCTCACGTCACAGGGACGCATCTTTGTACCGCTGTGTTGCGTATGATTGTAAGCCTCGATGATTTTCTGCACCACGTCGATGTAACGTTGCGTGTTATTGTGAGAAAAGTATCGCCACATTCGTTCGCGTATAGTACGGTTTAGTCTTTCCACCACAGCCGCTTTGATATCGGGGTTTCGAGCTGTACGGAATTTGATGTCGCGTTTTTTCAAAAATTCCTGAAACGTCGAGCCTACAAACTCCTTACCCTTGTCGAATTGTAAGAGTATCGGGACGCGACCGTTGCTGCGTTCGACTATTCGTCCGAAGCCTGCGTTGACGTTGGCTGCAGTTTTATCGCGTAGAGGCTCCAGCCATGCGTGTTTACTCAATACGTCCACCACTACGAGTAGGTAACAGTATCCGTCGTTGTGCTCTTTGATCGTGGTTAATTGAAGAAAATCGCACTCCCATACGTCATCAATCTTGCTCACGTTGTAACTTAATCGCGGAAATTTACGCTTAACGGGTCTGTGAAGAGTATAGCCGTCTTGATTACTAAGCCACTCGTATACGTTCTTTCTCCCGCGTGTCAGCCGCGCTAAATAATTTGCCTTTTCGATTTACACGCACGAGATTGCGCGCACCCGCGTAACCAGCCTCGTGCGAGACATCGTAGTATTGCTGCTCGTACGACGACGACGACGCCATGCTTAAAAGTTTGCGAGACGTAGCCACTTGTTCTTTGTTCGATTTCTCGTCAAAGCAGACGATGATGGTGATTCGCTGCTGCTGCTGGTGCTGCTAGAGTTGTGTATTTCCATCAACGCGTCGATACTCTCTTTACTAGTCAGTCGTCATTTCGCTGTATTATTCGACTCTGTCAAATTTTTACCAATTTTCACTATTTCCGGGTTTCCAATCAGCTTTATCGGCGTGTCGACTGTCTTTATGAATTTGGCGAAAGGTAAACGGCCGATGGGCACTTCCGACTGATCCAGTGTTTTTTTCCTGCGTGCGACAACGTCGCTAATCAGTTCTATAATGTTGGAATCTTGTATGGGCCGGCCGTCTATACTGACTCTGCCAGTGCTATCCCACTTGAGACGATCGCCGGCAACGGTTTTCCAGTGTTTCAGCAGAAGGCGCGTTTCTTTAGCGTAACTCTTGGGCACGCTGCCGAGTATTATTTCTTTAGTCATTGGTGCCGATGTGGCCTCTAATTCGTCGACGTCGCGCTCGTAATCGTGTTCAGCGTGACGTTCGGAATCTTTGAAAAACAGATATCGCCGCAGTACTTGTAAATAGTTTTGACATTTTTCACACTCATCTGTAAATTTATTCGAATGTAGAATTGTGTGCATCTCGGAATCAAATCTCGAGAGATTGTCGCCGCACGTTTGAACAGAGTTTTCACACGACTCGTTTACTACTGGCGGTGCTGCTGCTGGCTGAACGTTTTGCATGCGCGAAAACATATCTTCGGGCACGATAATCATTTTTCTCATACGATCCATTTTAGTCTTCCGCTGCTGCTGCTGACTTTGAATTAAATAACTTCGAGATAAGAGCCCCGATAATAGGTGCGAGTAGAAGCGGCAAAAAAGCACCACTGTTCTGTACGAGAACTCGTTTGCTGCCAATCGCTGACAGATTTCTTATTATTGCAAATCGTCAATTTTCTCAGAACGTTTTTGTGCTTTTTGAGACATCGTTTATGCGAGTCTTTGATTTTGATCACACCTTGCAAGATATTCAAAGCGCATTCGCATATGCAACGCACGAGTCTCTTGTCGGCTGCACGTAAAAGAGCCAAACGCTGTTGGCCGTCCATGTGACAAAGAGCGTTCAGTACAGCTACTCGTTGTCTGTTGAAATGCTTAGCGTCGAGCACAGCCACGGGTATACAACTGCCACCCTGTTTCTTCTTCGATATTATTGGCACCATAGCTTCTCGCCTACTGTCTATGCCGAGAGCTCTGCACACCTATTTTGTATTTTTACTTTTTACCGAATTTCGGCACGTAGGCGTACTGAATATCGTCGCTTGGGAATATACACGTGCGAACCCTATACTCGTCCACGGCTGCTTGAGTTAGATCGAGAAGAAGATACGAGTGAGGTCCGCGCGTAGCGTCTATGTAAGCCTCCTGCAGAAACCTCGGATCTTCCGGATAAATTTGTTGCGCGAGATGCCGAATCTGAGCTCTGTCGCGAGGATTTTTAAATATAACAAGATACTTTGAATTTAAACTTATGTTGCGCTGAGACTTTCCCTGGTGAAAAATATTCTGCGTCACCAGAAAGACCGACAAATTCAAATGATGAGACGGACGCGAGAACAAATCCAGAACTATATCGTTTGATGATTCTCGCATCAAGTCGTCGAGAATCAGTAATTTTTTCTTTCCCGTATCCACGGAGTAATCGCGTCGCTGCGGAAGTCCCTCTCGAGACTCGATAGGTATAGCAGCACTCCCGCCAACTTTGAATTTACTTCGGTACGTCTCTTGCCACTCGGTATAGTAGAGCAGAACCCTGTCGAAGCGAGCATCGCACATCTCCGACAGATGCTCGAGACATTTTTTCAGAAACCAGCTTTTTCCAGCTCCTGTCGATCCTGCTATGCACGCCGTAAGAGGAAGCTTCCAACGCGTAGACATCTTTTCTTTTCGACTAAAGCGCTCTCTTCCCGAAAATCGCTTTTTATTAATATTATTCCTCTACCGCGGCGGGCGCGGGCGCAGGCGCGGGCCGCGTATACGCGTGTACTCTCGCGGGCCTCGTATACGCGTGTACTCTCGCGGGCCTCGTATCTGCGTATACTCACGCGGGCCGCGTATACGCGTATACTCACGCGGGACGCTTATAAGCGTATATTAGCGGCTACGAGTATCATCCGCGGACGAGCCGTCTATACGCGTGCATGTACGGCTCGCCTATAAGCGTGCGATGATGAGTGGCTAAAGGAGCGAGAAGGATGTTATAATTACAAGAAAAAGTTTAAAATACTTTTATTTTTATTATAAATATATTAAACATAACGCAGAACAATTTATATTACTTAAAACTAATACAAAAACGAGATTCTTAAATTTACTTTTATTTATTCACAAACAACTTACATACTATACTTAACTTTTGTAACCGTATGTGAGCGATAATCCGGGAGTAACATACCTACGCTTTTTTAGAACTATGCTACACGATTTGACCTCTTCTCGCGTGACGACAGTGTGATCTGGCAATCTTTTAATAGAATTAAACTTAAGATTAATGCATTCATTCTCTTCATCAGGCTTAAAATAATTTTCAATCATACTCTTAATGCTAGGATAATTTATTCTCAAAGAATTCGAGAAATTTAGCGAGATACCCTTGACTTTACATTTTTCGGATACCTCGCCAGTTCTCGAATTCACGGTTCTGTAGCCGTAAAATTTCGGACCACCCGAGAGGAAGCTCGTAATATAAGTCCCTTCGTCGAGCTCGTTGGTCATATCGCCGAGCAACGAGCCTAACGGGGGCCTGTATTCTTGTGCGTTTTCGTTGCACACAAATATGCACGAATCAGTGTCGCAGTACAGCGTTCGCTTGCCGAGCTTCTCCAAATACGAAAATAGTTTCAAGCGGGCCAGAGTTGTCGTGTAGGCTGCTATAACTACGTACGTATATGGAGTAGACTCCACAGCATCCTTCGATGTACTACCAGCTCGCGTACATCACCTCCTCGTTGACCAGCAGGAGACTCAAGACCTCTTTATCCTCGGCCGTTAGAAGTTTAAGGAGGTCTTCGCGCTCCTTGACGATTACCTTCTGTTTTAAATTATCGCGCTGTCCGAAGTTACTCCAGAACGAGTTCAGACAGAGCTTCGCAACAGTGCGCAGGCCAGGGTTTTTCGCGATTTTTTCCAGATCAAGCGATATCCCCTCATTTTCGCGATACTAGCGAACGTAACGCGCTTTCGATTCCGCGTCAACGCACCATGTTGGAAACCCCGATGCTTCCTGCTTTAATCGCAAGAAAGTGTCGATGTAGCCAGCGAAAAGTCCTCCTTCACCTGTGAGCGGATCGTACTCGGTCATACTATACTGCCATATAACGAATATTTCAGTTATAGTATAGCCGAGTTCGATGGCATTTCGCAGCTCATCCGCCACCCAGGTTCCGCTGAACTCTCGCTGACTCGCATCCGAGTGGCAACAATCGCTCTGCCGCATCTCTTCGCAGTATGTACGACACAGTGCGAAGAGAAGCTTGCCGTGCATTTTTATTGGCAAAAGAGGCTGATACAATTTTCTCGGCGGTAAAACCTTACATTTTACCAGCCCATCTATGGCCGAAAAATTGTTGAGATTGCCACCCGTCAGCTCATCAGATTCCTCGCCGACGTAAACCTTTGGGTGACCGAGCGGAAATCTGCCTCGTTTACAAACGTAAGGATACAGCGAGCATATATCTGTATACAGAATACGCTCGCCTGGCTTAGCATCGTAAACTGCGACGAAATTTTCGGTCCGTCCGCCGAAGAACGCGTCACGAGGGTTAAGCGTTATTTTGCTGATAAGCGGATGCTCCGACACATACTTGACGATTTCGGGGTTTTCACGCTTGACTCTGTCAAACTCGCACTCTCAAATTTCGCGCGTCTCGTAACCGAGCTGTTGGATCTGCGCGAATTTAGCGCGTGTACTCTCGAGCAACGTGTCGAAAGTACGACCCAAGGCATTCGGCTTGTTGCGATTGTTTTTGAAACATTCAGGGCAGCCATGCGTATAGCAGCCCTGGTATTCAAAAACAATGGGATTTTCTGCTGGATTGGTAGATGGTAAGAATCCGTCGACTAAAAATCCCTCGGGAAGCCGATATTCGCGCGCTCTGCCTGCATGCACGATTTCGCGACCGATCTCTCGCTCGCACTGCAGCAGCCACTCGACAGCTTTTTGGGACTGCTTGTCGGCGCGCCGATACCCGTCCCTGAGGACTATTCCTATAGTCTGTGGATTTAAGAAATTTTTTCTATAGAGATGAGAGCACGCGGACGCGATTGTAGTAACCACTACAAACGGGTCCGTGTCTCCGACCTCGAGAAAAATTTTTCTGAAAGCCACACACGCGCAACTCAGAATCGTCACATCCATGCGACAGTAGTCGATGATTTCCTTGATGAAATCGAATACTGCGTTCGCTGCACGCATCTCGCTGTACCACAGCAAGAACTGCGCGCGCTCGCTCGACGACATAGTATCGGGCGAATAATAGTGCACATCCGGTATGGCGCCACGGTATTCGGCGTTAGCCGAGGTGTTAAAAAGGTGCGGAAAACAGCCTTTTTTCGTAGTCTCACCTAAATCAAATGTAGGAGGCAACGCGGCCAACTTCATTTGAAAATAGCTGAGACTATCGATGAACTTTGTGCGTCCATACCGGATGCACAGTATTTTCTGACCATTCAGTATGATGCTTGACGCGTAATTTATTTTACGTTCGACAAGCCGTCGTAAATCGAATTGCGCATCGTACCCTCGTGCGTTGTGCGCGATGCATATTATATTTTTAAAGTCCGTTTTGTCGCGTGCTACAAGCTGTAGCAGCTGACCAACGGGATCTTCGGTAAATACATGCTCACGCACACCGCACGAGGGACACCATTCTGAAATATCGTCAGAACTTGCTGTGCAACGCAGACATTCGGGACGTGCATCTTTATGCTTTCATCGCCTCGATACGATGCTTCTTGCAGCTCTGGGCTACTATAGTGTAAAAGGAGAGGGGGGCCACGGGCTGGTATAGCGAGAGTCGTGCACGTGCGTTCAAGCTCGGGGCCGGTATGGAGTAGACAGCGAAAGAGAGATTAGATTAGATTAGATTAGATTAGATTAGATTTATTTGCTGTACAATGTGTTGTACAATACTTGTATATACCGATACATAATTTAAAGTTTAATTGGATTGAGGATATGTGTGTAGGTGTGCTTGAAGGTGTGTGTGTGTGTGTTTGTAGTTTTGTTTAATGATGGTGATGTATGAGACTGTATGAGAGGTAAGTGCTTGGTTTGCTATTAGGATGATTACGAATTACGAATTTTCAAGGCTAAAATAGTATATTGTGTACCAAGGGCGTAAAGTGGGCTTTTTTAGGCCGAGTGTGGATATTGCAGTACGAGTCAAGGCGAGTTAGCCCGAGCCGAAGGCGAGGGCGTTTACGAGCCGCAGACGAGTACTGCAAAATCCACGAGGCCAAAAAGCACACTTAGCCCTTGGTGCACACCATATGTTATGTAACGCGCGGACGTATTTTCGCGTTTTTTCGTACGTGTTAAGAGGGACTGATGTGACTATTTTTTGACACGGCAACCGTGCTCTTGTCTTGTTCAAACATTATATAAAAGTCAAATTAATTTTTTTTTTTTTAAATAAATAATTGATTTTAACAGTACCGAATTTATAATGAGAAAATTGAAAAAAAATGAAATAAAGTATTATGTAAAGGGTTTTAATGAAAAAATAAGAAATTTCGACAATGTTAATTTATATTTAGTCATAAATTATATATTGTTCAAGAACATAACAGTTTGTACATTTTTTATTTAATAATAAATAATGCAAATTTATCAAAATCAACTTTTTTTTTAAATTACAAAAAAAAATTTTGCGGGCAATAAAGACTTTTTAGCGGGCAATAAAGGCCATTATTGCCCGCTGTTTGAATATGCGGGCAATAAAGGTTTTTATTGCCCGCTAAAATAACTTTTTTGCCTGCCGGTCAAAAAAGAGTCACTTTAGTCTCCATTAATAGGTACGAAAAACGCGAAAATCATTCGCGTGATACATAAAAGTATTTTTTAGCCTCGCTTTTGAAATAATTGATGGGTATCATGTCTCGTAATCGTGAGGGTAATGAATTCCAAAGGTATGCGGCGATTATGTGAAATGAATTCCTCAGCGCCTCTGACGAGAAAAGAGTGCGACGTGGAAGTCAAAGTAGGCAATTAAATAAGATGGTTTAGCATTGTTAAAGAGCTTTCTCAAGAAGCAGGCCGCAAAGTATTTCCTACGTCCGGCAGTGGTGAGCCATTGCAGCTCGCGCCTGTAAGGCGTGATGTGCTCGTCCCTCTTAAGACCATAGATGTAACGTATACCTGTGTTAACCAGTCTTAGTAGTTTAATGTCGAGTTCTTGTGTCAAGTTGCAGTAAACCAGTGAGCAGTAGTCTATGATCGGGAACAGTAGGGCCTGGACGAGGTGTTTGCGCAGACCGAGGTTCGTGCTTTTCCTGAAAAAGTATAGCCTATACATAAGAGAGTGAGCACGCTTACATATTTGTGTTACGTGCTCTTTCCAGGTTAGTTTGGAGTCAAGCACGACCCCCAGGCTGCGCACAGAAGATTCAAAATCGACCCGGGCTCCCCCTTTATTGATGTAAGTGTTAGCCATTGTAGGTAGAGCATTGATACAGTAGGGCGATCCCAGGACGATCGCCTTAGTTTTGAGGACATTGAGTTTTAGATTGTTTTGCTCAGCCCAGCACCTTATCCTCTCGGCATTAGCTCTCATTCTGTCGGAACAGGAGTCAAGCTCCTCGAGGTGGCACTGGGTGTAGATCTGCAGGTCATCCGCATAGATCAGATGTGCAATATCCACGTCTAGACAGAGGCTTATGTCATTGACGTACAGTGCATAAAGTAGAGGGCCCAGTACGGATCCTTGTGGGACTCCCGCATTGAGCAGAAGGTATGAGGATAGTTGATTGTCGTCACCAATGACGGCCTGCCGTCTGCCCGTGAGATAAGATGCAATCCATCGTATGACCTGCTTAGAAAAGCCGAAAGAGGTTAGCTTTCTAAGGAGCTTGGCGTGACACACAGTGTCAAACGCCTTGCTAAAATCAAAAAGAAGAAGAAGTGTGACCTTCTTTTTGTCTATTCCAAGCCTGACATCATCAGTCAGCTTTATTAAGCCGGATTGTGTGCTGTGACCGGTACGAAAACCTGTCTGTAGGTCATCAAGGAAGAGCCTAGTTTCCAGGTAATGAGAAAGCTGCCTATGTACCAGCCACTCCAGCGCCTTGGATAGAAAACATAAGAGTGAGATCGGACGGTAGTCAGTAGTGGATTTTGGAGAACTGACTTTGTTGAGTGCACGCACCACTGACCTTTTCCAGTCCGAGGGGAATCATGACTCGCTCAAGGACAGGTTAAAGATACGACATAATATGGGCGCGAGTACTGGCATGGCCTTGGAGACAACAACCTGTGGGATGCCATCAGTTCCCCTGGCCTGAGAGGTGAAATGCTGAACTGCGGCCAACACATCCGATTCCGTAATCTCACTGAAGCTGAAGTGGACAGGATATTCCAGACTATCAAGTGATTGCAGTTGTTCGTCGACAGAAGGGGCGAGTGGATCATTGGATATCCCGCTGAAGTATCTGTTAAGATCATCTGTTGAGAAGCGAGATGGAGTGGTTTCCTTGGAGGTGGTGATTCCAAGTTTCTCGAGTTCTCTCCAGATTTCCCCTACGTCTGTTATGTTTGATAGTCGTGAGTGATAGTAGTTCAGTTTGGCTTCCTCGACCTGTTTATGTGCGTTATTTACTGCTAGTGTATAAAGAAGTTGATCTCGAGGATGACGTGTCCTGCGAAATATCATGTATAGTCTGTCCCGCTCAGTCACAAGGTCTCGAAGAGCCGAGGTGAACCACGGGTGTCGTGTGGGTCCTGGCGTTACAGTCCGTAATGGGGCGAGCTGATTGATGGCGTTCGTTAGGTTGGTGTTGAGAGTGTTGATGCATGCGTCAAGGGACGATGTGTCGATTGTAGACCAGTCACATGTGTTGAGGTAGTTGTTTAGTTTTTCAGCACTGATGCCTTTGTAATTTCTATAGGAGTATGTTCTAGGTGCTTGTCGTGGAATTTGCACGTCGAGTGTAGCCGTAATGAAGTCACGTCCGTTTATGAATGGTGAGTCAGTCTTCCAGTGTGAAATTAGGCAATCCTGTTCGTCGACCAGGCAGAGGTCGAGCCATGTGTCAGAGTTTTGCTTGTGGTGCGTAACACCATAGGGCACCGATTTGAGGGAGTTCTCTTCTATGAGGGCCTTGATGAACTTGGCATCTTCTGAGGAGGAGAGTTGATCTGCATTAAAATCTCCCATTATAACTTTTGTGGAGTAGTTGTGCATGTGACTATTGAGCTGTTCAATGAAATTGTTTCCTTGTAAGAAGGGCGCGTGTGGTGGCCGATACACAACCGCCACGAAAATAGGTGGGACTCCCTTCGCAGTGATCTCACAGAAGAGATACTCCGGGTAGCCTGGCTTTCCCGTCCAGATCCCGTCGGATGAAGATATTATTGTAGCAGTCAGCGTGTTGTGGATGTAGAGGGCCACTCCTCCACCGATTCTGTTTCTGTCTCGTCTGTGTAGCGTATAGTTAGTCAGTGTGGGAATCGAGGTTATTTTATCACTGAGCCAGGTTTCTGTTACAGCTGTTACGTGAAAAGTGGGACGAGTAGACAAAAAGAATCTTATCATTTCAAGATGCCCCGTGAGAGAGTTCGCATTGACATGACAGACCCGTAGTCCTTCTGACAGAGTTACCTTGGAGTGTGAAGATTTCGTGATCGATGAAGTTGATGATGGTGATTTGGGTGGAATGAGGTGTATGTATTTTAGTTGTTGTTGTTGTTGTTGCTGTTGTTTGGTGGTGTCCGGGATAAAAAATTATCTAGGTGTTCCTCGGTTTCGATGACGACGGCGCGGTTGTCGTTGAGGCGGATGTAGAGCTTGCCATTCCTCACGTAGGTCCGACATCCTTCCCTCCTCTTGACCTCCATCCGCGCTCTGACCCTCAGTTTGTACACCTCTGAGGGAAGGAGCGGATTGATGTTGATTAGCCACTGGTGGTCTGGAGCTGGGGCTCGCGCTTCCTCCAGTAGGTCTGCATCCAGCTCCGCTGTGTGGAGCTTGTGCTTTCTGGCCTTCGCAGCTATTATTGAGCAGGCGAGGGCACGTGACGCCAGAGTGACAGCAAGAGGTGGCATTCTGGCTGAGTTGTCAGCGGCTGTGTCCAGTTTTCCCATAACCCTCGCTTTTACTACGTCCTGTTGGAGAACTGTAGGGTCCAGCGCAGTGAGCACCGCATAAGCCAGCAGCCGCAATGAGGATTCTTCAGTGTATCGGAGTCCCGTAATCACAACGACATTGTCGTTGTTGGTGTGCTCCTGCTGCCTTTTGATGACGGATATTTCCCTGCGGAGGTGGGCCAGTTCGTCGTAGTTGCCGTCGTGAGGTGTGCCGTTACTACTGTTGGTTGGCTGCGGGATAGCAAGATTCCTCGATGCCAGGTCTTCTAGCTTTGCCTGCAGCTCACTGATGTTTTTCTCAGCATCATTAATGCGAGAAGTAAGCTGCGGCAGGTCATCAAGGGCCTTGAGCCTCTGCTCTAGGGGAGCCAGCCTTTGCTCAATCTCGGTCATCCTCTTCTGTAGGGCTTGGTCGTTGCCTGCTTAGATGTAGCGTTAGGCCCTGCCAGCGATAGATTGTGCTGCGAGGAGTTGAGCCTTTTCTTGGCCTGCTCCCTCTCCGCTTCCTTCATACAAATCGCGCCGTCGCAGGTCAGGACCGCCTTACCTCTGACCTTTGAAGATGTGAATGTAACACACCTGAAGTGGTAATGTGTGTCACATATATCACATTTCTTAGAGGCCTTGCTCTTAATGCTGTTATTGCATTTTCCGCAGGTCTCGTATCCCGCATCGTCGTTTCCCGCATTCGGTGTGCTCATCTCGATGTTTCTTACCGTAGTTGGTGATCTGACCTCTAGGTGGAGCAATGGTGAGAGAAGAGAGAGCGTTTACCGACCTTAAACTGAGTGGCGCTGCGATGGTGTTCAGTCTGCTCACTAGATGGCAACAGGTGGTCGAAACGTTGAGAGAAAGCCGTGCAGGAAAAGAGCCAAACCGTGCGGGGTGTTTTGAGGTTAGAAAATTACGGCAGATGTTCTCGGAAAAAGCAGGCAAGAGTAGAGTACAGCCTCCAGCAATTTATTAATTGGCCTGAAGGTTGCAATTAGTAGCGTGCAACACTCTATAAAAGAAGACGCCCGGAGGCAGCGAGCGGCAGTAAAAGAACGTGAAAACAGGAGATAGCAGGCAAAGCAGTTGTACTCACGTGATCGCAGCGCCAGAGAGAGAGAGAGAGAGTCGCGCTCGGGTCTGCTTGAGTAAAAGGGGGAGGGCTGGCATCGTATACGTGATATAGCTTTTGTTTAAAAATTATTTATAATTATTTATAAATAAACAAATAAAAGTCACCCATCGATGACAGACTGTTTACGACAGTAGCGGTCGTAAATCATGTTTATTAACCTTTTCAGCTACTGTTGATATAAACATGGGCTTCTGTTTACATAAACAACTGGCGCCAGTCACGGGACTGGTGACGACACTCTAGGAGCGCTCCTCGACAAAATTATCGGCCCAGAGACAGGAGAAATAGTAATGGCGGGATGGAAAATTGTTGGGGGGGGGGCGGATGTATAAGTATAGGCCGGATCCTGACATCACGGGCGCCATGGGAGACGACGACGATGCTTGGAAGCTGGTCGTCCCAGCAGAAAAACGACTGCAAGTGCTGCAAGAATTACACGATCAGCCGACGGCTGGACACTTCGGCCGCGAAAAAACATATAAGAGAGTGACAGAGAAGTATTTCTGGCCGAGAGTGTATCGAGGCGTAGCAAGGTACGTACAGTGCTGTCGACTCTACCAGCTAGGGATGGTAGAATAGCGCGCACCGCAAGGGTTTATGGGTAAACGCGTGGTGCAAAAGCCCTGACAGTATTGGCGGGGGATATCATGGACCCCTTGACGAAGTCAGCCAAAGAGCATGAATATGCACTAGTTTTCCAGGATCTATTCACTCGGTGGGTAGAGTGCATTCCCTTCCGCAAAGCAAATGGCAAAGCGATACTTACAGCACTGAAAGAGAGAGTCATTCTGAGGTTCGGAGCACCTGAGATCTTTCACTCCGATAACGGCACCGAATTTAGAAATAAAACGATAAATGAGTACCTGGCAGCTCAAGGCATCCACCATTCGTACTCGCCGCCGTACCGCCCGTAAGCTAACCCGGTGGAACGAATAAACCGGACAATCAAGAGAGAGATCGCCGTGTTCGCAGAAGAAAATCATAAAGCATGGAACAAGCATCTCAGTGAGATCGCATTCTCATTTAATACCGCGGTACACGAAGCTACAGGTACTTCGCCCGCAATGCTGAATTTCGGCAGGCAACCGGCAATGCTAGCGTCGCTTAGAGCGAAAAAAGACCAAGAAGCAGCGCGACAGGATGATTGGCAAGCCCGCCTCGCCAAACTACCAGCTTTACTCGAGCGAGCAAAAGCACTATCTGGCGAAGCACAAGATCACCCCGCGTCGTATTTCGATGCTCGTCGCCGAGCAGCGACCTTCAAGGTCGGCGATATTTTCGACAAGAAAAGGCACGTACTGTCGTCGGCGGCCGAAGGAATAGCGGCGAAGCTAGCCTTGCCGGATGGAGGCCCTTACGCTATCACCGCACAAGTCGTCTCAAATACGTTCGAGCTGACCAGCAAGGACGGGCAAATAAAGAAACTAGTGCTGGCCGAGGAGATGAAAATCTTCTACGACACGGCCGACGACAAAGTAGACGACGAAGCAGACGACAGCCAAGCACGAGCACCGAGGGATGGTAGCGAAACAGGGGAGACGCGCGACCAGCCTGAAGCGTACGGAGATGAGACCTTGACATGCTTACCTCTAAATAGGATATTCTAGAAGCCCTGAGTAGAGAGTTTTCAAAAGAGAAGGAAGTAGTAGAGAAGCCGTCCGTAAAGACCCTCCGGAAAACCTATGGAGATACGCAGACCGCCGCACAGTGGTCTCAAAATCAAAAAAATGGGACAAATTCAGTCTTAGATCGAGTATTCAGTAAAATTCGTTTTAAAAAATTGAAAACATATCTTGATGTACCTAGGAATGAAATAAGATACCGCTTTTTTATTCTAAACCCGCGTATAAGGTTAAAAAATCGATAAAGTTAATCAAAAATGTAATTATTATTTCTGCAATTTATAAAATGATTGAAAACAAAAACTAACTCTCCAAATAAGTGCAGATATATGTTTTCGATGTATTTTTTGACGCTGAACCCGAATCCGATGTCAGAAATGTAGTAAATATAAAATCAGCCCCTAAAATACGGCAAAAACCGCCCGGTTTTCCATAATATCGACTTATTTTCGAGAGGTGAGTAAAGATACGGGTTTTCGGTGTAGTTTTTGACGCTAAACCCGAATCCGATGTCGGAAATGCAGTAAATAAAAAAACAGCCCCTAAAGTAGGGCCAAAACCGCCCTGATTTCATGTAATATCGACTTATTTTCGAGAAGTGAGTAAAGATACGGGTTATCAGTGTATTTTTTGACGCTGAACCCGAATTTGACGTCGGAAATGCAGTAAATAAAAAATCAGCCCCTAAAATACAGCAAAAACCGCCCTGATTTCATGTAATATCGACTTATTTTCGGGCGGAGAGTAGAGATACGGGTTTTTGAAGTATTTTTCGATTCTGGATCCGAATTTGATGTCGGAAATGCAGTAAATAAAAAATCAGCCCCTAAAATACGGCAAAAACCGCCCTGATTTCATGTAATATCGACTTATTTTCGGGCGGAGAGTAGAGATACGGGTTTTTGAAGTATTTTTCGATTCTGGATCCGAATTTGATGTCGGAAATGCAGTAAATAAAAAATCAGCCCCTAAAATACGGCAAAAATCGCCCTGATTTCATGTAAGGCGAGTAAAGATACGGGTTTTCGATGTACTTTTCGATGCTGAATTCGAAAATGCAATAAATTCACAATCAGCCGATCAAATAGAAAGCTTACTGCTAAATTATTTAATAGTTGTTTCAGTATGCAGTATTTATTATAATTTTTGTTATCACGAATCAATTAAATTAATTTTATGCAGTGATCATTAAATTTTAGGGAATTTGTTGATTTTACAAAAGATTCAGAAAGATTATTTTTTTATAACATTTAATAGAAGACTAAAATATACATTTTTAACATTGCTCATTCTCTGATTCCTCATCTGAATGCTGAGTCCGAACTGTCGAAAATACAATATATACGTGTATAATTATATATATGCTTAATTAGGCCGTAATATGCTCAATTTTTTACGAGGCTAGTATAGGTATACATATGTGTATATATTTCTTAAATAATAATTATAGATAACATAATAATTAACATTATAATGCACACACGCACGCGCACACACACATAACAAACACACACAAGCGCGCGTTTGTTTATGTGTGTGTTTTTCAGCGAATCGGTGCGCCAGGAAATTTCTGTTTATTGTATACAACATATATGCGCGCGGTCAAACGTATTTTGAAACATGCATCGACTTGGAGGTAATAAGTTTTGTTATAGTTTTAGTGTATTCGAGGCTTTCGAGCAGTGAAGAGCATTGATGAGCACTGGTGATACTGCCTAATTTGTCATTATCTTTGAATGCAAAGAGTGTGTATATAGTGGTAGAGTATAGTATAGTGTATATAGTAGTGTTGAGCATTGAAGATTTTGTATTATCGTGTCTAAAGTGTATACAGTGATTATGAAGTGATATTTGGTTTTCTTTTAACTCGTTCAAATGTGATTTTAAATATTATTTTATGTAATTACGTTAATATTTTTTGTTACAATGAATACTATTACGGTAGCAAACAACGAACTTTATGAGGCATTTATAAATTATAAACATCTTACTGATAAACAAAGACAAAATAATGTTCTGGAATATATCACAAACAAATTTAAAATTCAGGACGATGAATCGGTAATTTTCCAAATAAAAAAGAGAGTTGCGAAAGGATTTTAAAATAATTATAATGCTAAATTAGCTAAAATTAAACGAGCAAAGAAAAGCTCCAGTTTGTTTAAAACTTGGTATGCATCCTGTCTGATTAAGGAATTCAAAATAACTTACAACAAAGACATCGGCAACAATGAAATAAACGACGAGTTTTACGAACCAGGCAAGTATAAATAATTAAAACATAACGGATTACCAGTACAAGGTAATAAAATGAAAGGATAAATTTGTCTCAAATATTCTTGCTTGTAAAGTTGCTAGTAAATTATCTATAAAAACACTAAATTACACAGTGTTGCGATTTTTCGAAAACGATATAACAGACTAATTTTTGCTATTATTTTATGCTAATAAGTTTGAGAATCCCTATGCTAATAATTGTGCTGTAAAGCAATATAAACATACATTATTTCTTATTTACCATCGGTTAGTTATAGATATTTGATATTAAAAGTAAATTATGAAGAATACATTTATTATTCTAAATTTTTAAGTCGATATTACATGAAATCAGGGCGTTTTTGGCCCTACTTTAGGGGCTGTTTTTTTATTTACTACATTTCCGACATCGGATTCGGGTTCAGCGTCAAAAAATACACCGAAAACCCGTATCTTTACTCACCTCTCGAAAATAAGTCGATATTACATGAAATCAGGGCGTTTTTGGCCCTACTTTAGGGGCTGTTTTTTTATTTACTGCATTTCCGACATCGGAATCGGGTTCAGCGTCAAAAAATACATCGAAAACATATATCTGCACTTATTTGGAGAGTTAGTTTTTGTTTTCAATCATTTTATAAATTGCGGAAATAATAATTACATTTTTGATTAACTTTATCGATTTTTTAACCTTATACGCGGGTTTATAATAAAAAAAGCGGTATCCTATTTCATTCCTAGGTACATCAAGATATGTTTTCAATTTTTTAAAATGAATTTTACTGAATACTCGATCTAAGACTGAATTTGTCCCATTTTTTTTATTTTGAGACCACTGTGCGCCGTCGTACAGCTGCCTGTCCAGAGAGCCCAAAAGGCAATCGTATGGGAAAAGCTAAAAGTAGGTTGGGTTAATTGCAGAATCAGGAAGATAAGTCAAGAGATGCAAACACCTAGATGTTATAAATGCCTGGGTTATGGCCATATCGCAAAAAAGTGTACAGAGACGTAAGACAGAAGTAAATGCTGTTTTAAGTGCGGAACGGAAAGACATGTAGCAAAAAATTGCACGAACGAGCTGAGTTGCATTCTCTGCGGTGAAAAGGATAGAAAATTAAAGAGTGACCACGCAGATGGTAGCTATACATGTACAAAAATGTTCTGTAGAAAAATGAAGACCCGTGAAAAAAGATTTATACGGGCTAAGGTAGCAGGTGTCACTGGTTACAGCTCCTACGCTTCACCTAACGCTTCAATCGAGCAGTTCGAACAACTGCTAAATCGGCTCACACAAGACGCAGTAGGGAGGAAAATGGTACTGATTGCAGGTACCATTTACAGTGGAGCAGCATAAGGACTAACCGCAGAGGTTGAGTACTCCTGGAAACATTCGCTCTCCTGGATTTGGTCCTAGTTAACCAAGGATGCACCCACACATTTAGAAGGGAAGACGCAGGGTCTATTGCAGACCTGACGTTTGTTAGCAGCAGCCTTATTGGCTCAGTTGATTCATGAACAGTAAGTGAGCACTACACACATAGTGATCACCAGGCTATAATAATGGAGGTAGGAATATCAAAACAGGGACCCAGCGCGAGTACAACAACCAATAGAGTTAGTTGGAAAACGAAGGATTATGATAAAAAGATGTTCCTGTTAGCACTAGAAGAAATGCAACTATCTGGAACGGCGAATAGCAAGGTGGAGCAGGCGACCGTAAATATCACCCGAGCATGTGACGCTGCTATGCCTCGAAGAATAGCATACCGTAGACGACCACCAGTATACTGGTGTGACAAGTAGATTGCGAGTGTAGGCGTAGCGAGTGCCACTGGACCGGAAGATGAGAACAACGGGCGAGGAAGAAATACTATAAAACTGGTAGTGGCCAGAAAATAGTAGATGCCCGCAAATAATGAAGGACGCTGAAAGGAGTCTCAAGAAAAAAATCCGCGAAAACAAACGACGGTGCCTTAAGGATTTACTACATGAGGTCGAACAGGTCCTAATGAAGAAGATTAAAGGAAGCTACGTGCCTCCCCCAAAATGCCCAAAACTATTACACCGGGTAATGACCACACTGTTTCCCAGGCAACTGGGACAGCCAAGTGTCTTCGAAAGAGGGGTAAAAGTAAAGAGTAAGAGTGTATGTAAAGAGGTGTATCGAAGGGTAGGAAACAACAAGGCCTCAGGGCCGGATGACATTCCAAATATCGCATTTTACCATGCTATTCACGCTTATCTAGAGGTCTTCGTAGACTTGTACAATACATGTCTAGAAGAGGAAACATTCCTTACAAACTGGAAGAAACAGCGACTGTGCTCTGCCAAAAGAAAAGAAACCACCCTAGGAGTCCTCATCATACAGACTGCTCTGCATGCTGGATACCCCAGGCAAGATCCCGGAACGCATTATCTGCGTCAGAATAGATCATTTTATGGAAAGAAAAGGTGGATTAGCAGAACACCAATATGGCTTTAGAAAGAATCGTTCAACCCTGAACGCAGCTAGTCTAGTGATTGACACTTGACAAACAGCGATAGAGGGTAAAGATGGAAGGGAGGAAAAAAGAAGTATTGCGCCATAGTTACATTGGATGTCAAAAATGCATTCAATTCGGCCAGATGAAGTGAAATATAGGAGGCACTCCGGAAGCAGGAAGTCCCCTTATATATAAGAAGGATAATGTCCGACTACTTAAAGGACAGAATCTTATTATATGACACTGATATATGATCGAATGGAAAATTGATCGAATCGAAATTTGAACGAACGGAAAATTGATCGAATGGAAATTTAATTGAACGGAAATTTGACCGAATAGAAAGTTGTAGATACTCTTAAGAAGCAATAAATATATACCTATTATATTAATTAACATTAAATAAATAAATTTTGCAATAATTCGTAGAGATTTTTTAATTTTATGAATTTTGCCGTATTTAGAAACATTTCTATTGATAACATTTTTTTACTTTATTTCCTTTTGTCGAATTTTGATGATTCTTGTAATTTCAATATATATATATATATATATATATATATATATATATATATATATATATATATGTGTGTGTGTGTGTGTGGGTGGTTCTCTGGGAAACCGAAGATATGAAAATTTTAATTTTTGCCTAAACTGTATATATATATATATATATATATATATATATATATATATATATATATATGTTGTACCTAACTCCCAAACAAAATTTTAGCGCGATTCCTTCATTAGGCTTTGAGTTCTAGCTGGTCAAAGTTAAGGTTTAAAGCAATTTTAGCATTTTTTGCCTATTTTCAATGATTTGTAGCTCATAAGGGATGCATTTTTAACTAAAACTACCCCAATACTTTTTTTTTGTGAAATTTTCTGATTTATTGAATAAAAGTACTTTTAAAGCCCTATATATATGTTAAGGCTACCCTATTTGCATTTTAATCCTTAAAATTTAAAAATCTGAATGTTTGATCCGGACTCTGACAACCTAAATACAGTAAAAAGATACCTTTTTATAGTAAAAAAGTAGCTATAAAGTTTCAGAATGGGCCTGACCTTCTACTAGAAGTTAGGTAGAAAACAAACATGATATAATGCAAATGTGTCACTTATAACCTAGTAAATTTCATGTCTACCAATACAAACACATGTTGGTATCGGTAGTCATAAAATGTACTAGGTTATAAGTGTCAAATTTGAATGTAAGACCACTTATTAGCCATTATATCATGTTTGTTTTCTAAATAACTTCTAGTAGTTAGGCTGGCCTTTCTAAAACATTACAGCTACTTTATTACTATAAAAAGGTATCTTTTTACTAATTTAGATAAGTAAAGCAGTTCAGTAGATACTACTGCACAGACTTCAGTAAAATCTACTTAACTGCGTGCGACAGCGAAGAGGGACGGCGTACCTAACCTAAAAAAAGTATACTAGTACGGTGTAGCGTGAGACACGAGAGACTGAAAGAGAAAGAAAGAGATATATAAATATTCAATATAATGTGTCTCATCTGAGACGAGACACAAAGAACGTCGTATCTGCGCCAATCACCCTTCCCTGTGCTCATAACTTCTGTGTGAGGTGCCTTCGCGGCACAGTCAAGCATGGCCTTCTTATATTATTATATGGCCTTATTTTGTTGGTTTTACAAACTAACTATGACTAAGGCTATGTCAAACATAGTAATAATATCTATCATGCAATTATTATTTACAAATTTTATTTAGTACTGAACTTAGTTACCGAACTGTTTATTCAGTTGAAACTACGCGAGTGACTTCAGTTAGATTTACTTAATATCTGTTACTGAAAAATTTAGGTTACATTTACCTAAATTTTGAGTAAGCGCAACGTTTTATTTTTCTCCGTGAGGAGTAAAGACAAAACGAGCACTCCTGACAAACAGAGTAAGAAACTGGGAAGGAAGCCGCGTTCCGAGAATGTAGCACTATCAGTACTCCAGGGCATGGAGGGCGAAGTGGAGACTTTCGGACGCACCTTAGGAAGTAGTAGTTTCAAAGCCGCTAGTTACTTCGTCAGGTTTCTCGTCAAGCATTCATGTTGAGTCTTGAGACGCCGCACTCACAAAGGACAATTAGTACGGAAGTAAAGGACAACGAGAGAATCCCAAGCGAGATTGAGGTAAAATAAGTGATACAGGGGATTAGCGGACGGGTCAACAAAGAGCGTTCAAAGCCTAAAACATATCCTAACGAAGAGCGTGATAAAATTGAGCTTAAAGGGCTCGTCTTCGTCAAGCAACGAAGGAGAATTAGTAGAGTCTTAGTTGCGATAGACTATGAGAAGATCTATGCCGAAAGAAGTACTGGACGACAGCGAGTTGCACGATTTGTCCAGCATAGATAAGGGCGGTACTGTTATCAAGAACGACATGATTAAGCGGAAAAGTAAGAGCGCCGAAGAAACTGCGCTTTATCAAAAATCATCACTATGTTGGGATAACTATATGGAACAACACCCCGAGACTACGATGTATCAAGGAAATGGGTCCAGTTGGACTCTAGCTAAGAAAACCGTCACCCTCACCTTTGAAGCCAGATGCAGCATTACCAGAAACATTTTATAAATCAAAGCAGGAAAAGTTTGCACCTGTAAAGACCGTATTTGATAGGAATACGGGTTGCGCGAGTCTACAAATAATTATTTAATCAAGTGAACTAGCCCTTAACTTGAGAGCATGTATTGTTACTAGTCACGCTCGAAGTGGACTAAGAATGAATTTAGATGTTACGTGGATGGATATCTGTCTGCAGTTTAACTACCGCGGATGGTTCGCACATACGCTTAAGCGGACGATGTCGTGTCCGCGAAATTTGAAAACTGGTTAATACGAAATTGAGAAATTGAAGAATTTAAATTGCTCTCTGTGGATTTTAATTACTAGGATTGTGATTTTTTATTTCTTTTTCATTCTTGTTTAATTTTTAATGCCTGTGTGTAGAAAGTGTGGTCGAAATATAGTCACAACATGTATTTCATGTAAAGCGTGCGGATTAGATTTCCATTGGGGTTGTTTAGCGCGATTAATTTGCTCAAAAGTTTGTCATTTTTGCTGCGTTAAGACGTACAAATCTACGTTAGATAGCTCCGATCCGACGCTGCAAGCTGGGATTATTAATAGTAGTGAGAGGACCGCTAATTTCGACGCTGGTCGTAGTCGCAGCTGTTGATATAGATATTAACGCTACCTTTTCGACCCCTAGTCAACCGGATTTAGTTATGGCGGTATCGTTGCCGGAGAACTGGCATACGCTTTCACTCGATGAGAAGTTAGGGGAGTTATTTGGGAAAGTTGCAGTCGGCAACAACCAAATCAATCAAAAATAGATGCGCTCATGTCAAAAGTCGATGATCAGGATAAGAGAAATACCGTGTTAGAACAGGATACTTCAGTTAATTCCAAAGAGATAGCTAGTCTTAAGGAGCGTTGTGCCAAGGGAACTAGTAAAAAATATTTTTGTGAAACTGAATGTGTCCAACGATCTATGTGATGTCCGTAGTGTTCGTGATTTCGATAACGCTGTACGCTCAAACAGTGCCGCCAACTCTCAGTGACAAGCACAGCGTGTGCTAAGCATAAATTGTGGCGCAAACATTTTACTTGGTGCCATTTATCGTAGGCCTAAGGGACACACCCTAACGAATTTCTTCAACACAGTGCCTAACGTTTCGCATCTGTATTCTAATATTGTGTTAGCAGGTGATTTGAACTCAGACTTGCTCTCTAATAACTATTATGGCACGCATTTACGTAAGCTTATAGATAAGCACAACTTATTTCTTGTGCCTTTCGGAGCCACTCATCATACTGACGATTCAGACACATGGCTTGATATAATACTGTCTGATTCAAGTGATAAGATTATCTCGTATAATAAACCTGATGCACCATTTATAAATGGCCATGATTACATTTTCATTGATTTTGCATACGATTTGCCGCCTCGTCAAGCGGTAGATTACACCTCAATAGATTTTTGTAGCTACTCTTCTCCAGTATTCTTAAAATGTTATTGGCTAAACTCAATGAGTTAGCTCTTCGATTTGAATTTGGCTGTTTATTCTCGTTAAAAGTTTTCAGACGATTGCTAGCACAGCGCTGGACGTCACCATATTAGTCAGGATTTCGCAGCAACAATAGCACCCAAACAGCATTTTTAAAGGTCACGGATGATATTAGATCAGGAGCAGATTCTGGATTAATTACGCTGTTATCGCTCTTTGATTTTAAACGTGCATTTGAAACTATACTGATCATGCCACACTGCTGAAGAAGTTTAAACTCATTGGTTGAAACGCTCATCACTTCTTCTTACTGGTCCTTGGTACTTTTTTAATATTAGATTTTAATAAAAGAAATAATAAGTCTAATATTTATTAGAGAAAGTAATAAACATTTGCAAATCTGAACCGTGGATCCGAATTCAGATTTGGAATAAATCGATTTTACTTTAAATTATTATTTAACGAATAATATAAAAAGAAAATTGATTTTAAATGAATTAAATAATAATAATAATAGTAGGTCCGGGATTGTGGATAATGGGTATGCAACGCAATAATTATAAATTCTTGTTTATATTTAAAATAGTGTGTATATTAACAAAAAATAATCTAACATAAGAATAATGCCTATTATTGCTATTATTCTTTTTAAATCAGATTTAGTTACAATTTTGTTTATTTTTTGATGAAGACTTCTGTTATGTGATTATTAAATTTTATTAAATTCTACGCTTAATTTTGCAGTAGAGTATGTGTTAGAGCGCTTAAAAGTGCTGCTCAAATTTTATAATTATTAAATTCTACGCTTAATTTTGCAGTAGATTTCTGTATATGTACTAAGGCGCTTAAAAGTGCAGCCAGAGTTGACTAGAGCGCTTAATTGTACTGCTACTAGTGATTGAACACAGGCCTCGCATGGCCTTTTATAGGGCGCTAAGCGAGCGCTGATCGAGCCGCCGAAAATATTCGCACATTCGCACAATCATACTATCATTCATTCATATTTACATTTATCATTCATACAAACATACTCGGATGCGCACGACTCGCCGTCGCTCGCTTACGCTCACATATATATATATATATATATAAATACTGTTACGCAACGCGCTGCTGCTAGTGCTGGCTTGGTAGCTGGAGAGAGAAGGGTGACGCGCACGCACACATGCGCGTCGGTGGCCTGCCGTCGCTGCGTTGACTACTGCGTAGCTGCTGGTTTCGTAGGAGGTGAGAAGAGTGGGGACGGCCGAAATATTCCGTGCGCTCGCTGTATAGGCAGAGTCGGATGTTTTTTAGAATTTTTTTAAATGTATATGTTCTAGGAAGTTACACGCCGGATCGTGTATAGGGCATTACATGGTTTTTCTAATGATTATGTGGTTTCATTCATATTTGTCTGGGCGTTCGCAAGCAGTAGTTGGTTTGGACGGCACGCTACCAAGTTTCTTGCTAAGCACTTCAGGAGTTGCGCAAGCTTCTTCTCCAGGCCCTATTAACATTTTGATATATATCAACGAGATACTATCGATTTTGCAGCACTGTAAGTCAAAGTGTATGTTCTTTGCTGACGACTTGCAAATCTATGTTCAATGTTCATCTCGCGATTTACATGCAGCTGTTGCTCAATTAAATGACGATGCTAGCTGTATTTTAAACTGGTCTAAGACAAATGGGCTCGATCTTAATGTCAGTAAAACAAAGGCCATGGCTGTTGGGTCGGTGCAACACCACATGCGTTTAGATGTAAGTAATATTGTGCCAATACTAGTACAAGATGTAGTAATTTCCTTTGTAGACACTGCGAGAAACCTTGGAGTAACCTTGTCTTAAACGCTTTCCTGGAATGCACATGTGTCCGGCATCTTTGCGAAAGATATACGGGCTATAGCTTAAACAGCCAGCTTAAAGCGCAATTAGTTAGTACTTTAGTTTTACCATATATTGATTATGCTTGTCTAGTCTATCTCGATCTCACTAATTACCTCGCAACTTAACTACAAAGACTTTGTAACGCGGCTGTGTGGTTTATATTTCATCTAAAAAAAGATGCGTCCCTTAAAACTTACTATGATGAGCTAGGATGGCTCTCGCTCGACCACAGAAGAAATTATCATTCAGGTATTTTATTGTATAAATTGTGTACTGTCAAGCGTCCTGATTATCTACTTAACTTGTTTCCGATGCCCGGCCATGATATCAGGCGCTCGACTAGAAACATTCCCTCTGGAAATGTATCGGAACTCGTTTACCATAAAAGGAATGCATTTCTGGGATATCCTTCCTGTGAGTATCACGATTATCTCTTAAAATTGCCACGAAGCTACGTAAAATAAGCATCATATTGTAATTATATTGTCAGGGTATCGACTCTAGTATGTGACTATAAGGTTGAATTTGTTCTTCGTATACTCAAATGTGAATATGAGTAAGGGAAAAAGCTCTATTGTGCCAAAGATATGCTACAAACTATTGTAATTGCTTCGCTATTGTTCGCCAAAGTATACTTTTTTGTAATCCTGCTCTGTATTGCTTACCTCACACCACGGCCCTCCGGGCTAGGGCGTTAATAAATATGTCTCTCTCTCTCTCTCTCTCTCTCCCTCTCTCTCTCTCTCTCTCTCTCTCATAATCACCCTCACTATAAAATCTCTCACTCATTCATTACACCTTAATCACAATCACACACACACACACACACACCTGCTAGCACACCTACACACAAATCTAAATAATAAATAAAACTATTGAAACTAGAACTTGGCACTCATATATTGTACAACACATTATACACCAAATAAAATATTATCCAATCTTTTTACGCGGAAGACCTCCGGATTTATCTACACACCAACAAAGATAATTTCCTGGACGGCGTGGCTCGACTAGCAGAAGCGGCACGGCTGGTTTCTGGCTGGGCGGAGGGCTCCGGTCTGCGACTCAACTCCGGCAAAACTAAATCCATATTTTCCGGTTCCATGTAAAACGTTAATGATATTAAATCATGGAACTTGCCTGGGGTTCCGATGCCGGACGGAGTGGTCGTCCCGTTCAGTGACACGATCGTGAGCTTGGTGTTGGATAGCAAACTTACTTGGAAACCGCAGGTGGATGCTATCACGAAGAAAGTCAACAAAGCCCTATATAGCCTGCGGTTTATCAAAGGCTGCACCACTGAGACTCTCTGCGGATATATTTAAATATTTTTACAATAAAGCAAAGCTCCTTTTAGATTTTAATAAAAAATGTTGTAATTTTATTATGATTTAACAGATTTACACCTTATTAATATCAATTAGAATGTTTCATGGACAAACTATAAGACGACGGGACGGCAAGTGTGCATTAAAATAATATTTTTGAAAATGTCTAACCTTTATTTTAATAACCACTAGTTAGCTGATCATATCTCACCTGCTGAACTTTAATGCTTGATGCTTGACATATATAAAATTGATTGTACTACATTCATTAGCGTATATTTATGCCCTGGTAGAAATGCTTACCAATGGTAAACTGTTGGCCAAAGTGACGGTTTTAGCAGTTTCTTTGGTCAACCATAATCAACTGTTGGGTTGCGTGTGCCTCTGTCTTCTCAAACAAACACTGATGAACGTTTGTAAACGATGCAAGAAAAACTAGATAAAAACAACTAGACAACTTCTAGTTTGAAAAATCTAGTCCTTTTTCCTCATAATCTTTGTGTAGATAGATGATTCGATGCGATTCAACTGCGATTCGCTTCGTAAAAGGCAGCGACGCTTAGCGGACACCTTTCTCACTCTTTTACTATTAGAATTGCACATAATTAATATGTTCTAGAGACATTCGCGGCGTTGTATATTATATTGCACTGATTGCTGAAAGGTAACCTTAATATAACCTATTATCATGACATATCTTGTATTGTTGTGCTTAAAAAGATGAGAATCGCACATAACCAAAATTTTAAGAAATCATCGCAAATTCATTTTTGATCATAATTATTTTGCTAAAAGAACTATTTTTAAAGTAAAATATTATGATCATTAGAAAGTACTCATTAAAATCTTTAAGATACAATACCCAAACATAAGCATCTAAGATATATCAGACAAGAAATCATTGGAGACAATAATACGCATTCAGGTTATTTAGCAAATTCAAAGTATAATAGGGTCGCGCTGCTCCCCGACAGCACAGTGTAAAAAAACGTATACTTGCCATCGGGGCGCTACCGCGCCCCTTGATATATGGGGCATTCCACGTCAAATGAGACAGAGCTGTACCGTAAAATCCTTCTGACCTAAAAATTTAAAAAAATCATAAACGTTAGCGTTTTTATCTATTTTCGATTATCGCGTGGAACATTTTTAAATTTCGACCTTAGGCAGAGCTGTAGGTCCCCTAACCTCAAATAAAATACTGTGTTACGATTGACATGCTTATATAACTTTTCACAAGAGCGGTCATTTTCAACTAACCAGGGCTTTAATTAAAGCTTTTTTATTCTACTTCTAATTTACAAATTCATATTGAGTGCCTGTTTGTTAGTTAGCGATATATATTCTTATCAATTACAAATGTTGCTTCCCATTCTTGATTTTCATATATATATATATATATATATATATATATATATATATATATATATATATATATATATATATATATATACACACACACACACACACACACATATATATGTATGAACAAATCCACGAGCGAGTGGAAACAAGTTGGGTGTTGGAAGTTGAGAATTTCAAATTAAAGGCGCACCTACCAGACCAACTTTTTTTATTCTTTGGGTTATCTGGAATGAGAAAATGCACGCATGCATGACCGATCGCATGCCGAACTTTTTTGCCGGGCACTTGAAATTCTCTTATGTGAATTTAACACGGGGAAAATTAACGAAAACCAGAAAATTGCCACTTTTTGTCTGGAGGCTCAATCCAAAAATGTGTTTTCATAGAATCAAAGTATGAAAACAAAGAATTAATTTGAGGGCTGGTGGGTTAAAAATGGTTGCCTAGGTCAGAAGTTGTCTAGGCTTGAAAATGGCAAAAAATCACCAATTTTTCAATTTTTTACGAAAATTAGCAATTTTTCTTATTTTTAAAATCCTTATAAATTTGGATCCTAGCGGTCCATTTGGACCATCCAGGGTTCAAATTATAGCTCTTTTCTTCCGCTTTCGGTTTTCAAATTCAGATTAACATTTTTATTTTACGATCAGCTACATATATGACGATGAAAACGGCCAAAAACGGCTATAATTGATACAGCTGATCGTACAATTAAAATGTTAATCTAATTTTTTTAAACAATAATAGAAGAAAATAGCTTTAATTTGAGCCCTGGATGATTAAAATTGGCCGCTCGGATCAAGTTATAAAAATTTTAAGAATAAGAGAAAAATCACTGATTTTTGTAAAATATCTTACTCTTCATGACTTTTTACTATTTTCAAGCCTAGACAACTATTTTTACCTATACTTTTGACCTAGGCAACTATTTTTAACTTACCTGCCCTCAAATTAAAGCTCTCTTCTGATACTTCCATCCTAGTAATACACATTTTTGGATTACGCCTTCAGACATTGAGTGGATAAAGTTTAGCCATGGCTAATTACAATTACGAAAAAATGGATACTTTCGACTTTTTAGATATAATTCAGAAAGACTCAATCCTCAAAGAGAAAACATGTAATAATATAGATGATTTTAATAGAGTTAGCAACAGAAACAATGATGTGATTATGCATATTAATATCAGAAGTATAAATGCAAATTATGACAAATTAAAAATATTGATAAAAAGAATAATTAACAAACCGTCGTTTCATAGTTGTTTTCACTGTAACTTTTGAGAAAGTCAACCACAATATTTATGAACTAAAAGGCTCAAATTATGAGCATCAAAGTTACTATAATGATAGTAACATTAATAGGAACGATGGTATCATTGTATTTGTTTATATCAATCCAGTACAAAATACTAAAGTAGTAGAAATGAGAAGCTTACGAAACTCTAGGATAAAACTAAACAATAATAGCAAACTTTAAATATCGACTGTATATAGATCTCATGGAATTCCTAAGTCAGATTTCATACTAGATTTAAATAAATAACTTATCAAGAAGAATAACCGCTGCCAATTCTTTGGCACGTAGCTTCCACTAACAAAATTTACAATTTCAATAGATACAATATTGTTCACATATACAGTATATTAATGATTTATAAATTACTTTCAATCTTAATTATTTTACTGAAGCAGCACCCGTCACAATATCAAATCATATAATTTTGATAAAAAAAAAATGTAAACCTCAATATTATAAATACCATAGGGTCCTCATAACCTTATAAAATCATGGATTTGCCCTAAACATTCTGAACTTTAGTTAGCGGGATAGAAGATTTAACAATAATAGTAATTTTTAGTTACACAGGGTATACAGGGTGAGATACAAAGAATATTAATCCTAATATATTTTAACCTAAATAGTTCCATAAGCTGCAAAAAGAACATAGCTAAGGTGATCAAAAGATCGATATTTTCTCAAAAGTTTAACTTAAATAAACATTTTTACTCCCCTAATCGTACGACATAGAAAACCCATATTTTTTAGTTTTCGATTTTTAGCTAAAAAACTAGTCATCATGATGGTTTAAAATTTTTACAGCAAATAGATATTATCAATTTATATTGTCATACATTTTTTCAAAAAGACAGCAATTTAGTTTTGGAGATAATAATTTTTTTTTCAAATCACTTTTTTTATTATAAAAATTGAACGGAACGGTCAATCTGGAAAATCTTGCGGGAAAAAGTAGACAATTTTATGCTTTTTTAAATACACTATTGTTGAATATATTGTATAATACATATCATCAAAAGAAGCAAAAATATTTTTTCAAAAATCGCAAAATGGCTGTAATACGGCCATGTAATAGTCAGAATCATAAAAAAAAAATTTTTCCGAATTAAGAATCAGAAAAACTATATGCATGCCAAATTTTATTACGATCGGTCACGTGATTCCAGAATCATAACAGTATACGTACATCCCTTCTGAAAAAAATCGCGCGATTAGTCGTGCGATTATTCGCGTGACTAATCGCGCAATTCATCTGAAATAAAATTTTTTGTAAAATAAAATTATTTAAAATGCAAAATTATTAGGCAGGGTGGCCAATTCAAGTGTTAAAGTGCAGATTTGGCACTAATAGCCATACAGACCACTTTAAACCAACTTGAACCTGAACGAATGACCTTTTTAATAATTTTTCATTTTATCTATATGATTCAAACTTCATTTTTGTAAAGTTTTAATTCTCTAGCTCATTCCTAACTCAAGCCTTCTGATTTTGAAACAGTTAAAAATCTCCCACTGTGCGCCGCCACCGCCGGTTCAAAAATTTTCCCCTAACTTACTTCCCCTCATTTACTTCCCTTTATTTACTTCCTCATAATTCGTTTTCCTTACTTCCGTTTACTACTGCGACCTTATACACCTATACACTATCCATGGCTGATATGCATATCTATGCAGTGAAAACTACGGAGTGCACTTCCTAGATCTCGTCATTAGCGACCGTATATACATATATAGATACTATTCACCAGTGATGTGCTTATTGTAACGGACGGAAAAGAGACGAGTCAGAAAGCGAAAAAGAGTAGACGCGGCCTTGAACCGCGGACCCCGAGATTAACACGGTACGGCTCGGCGGACTCTTATCGCTGACTCGTCTTCGCTGCTCGCATTACAGACATGTGCGACTGTGACAATATCTATGCTTTCAAAGCTATGGTACGCATAACCTATGCCTATGATTTTATGAGGTTATGAGGACACAATATGGTATTTATTTTTCCGTGAAAATGATATGATTTGATATTGTGACGGGTGCTCCTTCAGTAAAATAATTAAGATTGTAAGTATTTTACAAATCATTAATATACCGTATATTTGAACAATATTTAATCTGTTGGAACTATACATTTTGTTGAAAGAAGCTACGTGTCAAAGAATTAGCAGCGGTTTTATTAATGTTTGTACTACGTGAATATTTTTTATTTCAGAAATTTAATTTATTGAAAAAAACTTATGCTACTGAAGATACAATTAGTAAAGCAAGTCATAAAAAAAGTATTGATTTTAAACTACGCTCGTACAACATGCCTTTAAGTCCAAAAGATGTTGAAACTAACATAACACAGATCAGTAGAAGATCGCACAACATGCCCTTAACTTCGAATAACGACGGATTGTTAATCGACCAAGATAATGAAAAAATATGTCGTGCCTTTGCTTACAATAATGAAAATCTCGGCATTAAATCATAGACATCTGACAGGACCTCATTTAAAAAGTAAAATAGTTTGAACAATTTTCTGATGACTTAATCTAAGAGCTCGCCTATATTGGATAATTTTGTATCAAGAGCTTTCGGTGATTTTGAATGCAACTTGAATAAATTGCTGAAAAATAGCTGTTTATCATATGCAACCTTAAGTAGGTTCCAAACTCGTAAGGAACTTTTACCTTCTATGCTATAGTCATAAATGCATTTAGCAGCTTCTTATTTCATGTTAGTTTTGAAGTCATAAAGTCAAATATTCATTTAAGGTCATTCGAAAGATCGTATATAAGACATAAGACATGTAAATTCTTACATAAGATCTGATGCAAGATCTTACCGTCATGTTCTAAATAAATCTTTTTATTAATAATTAATTTGAGATCTCATGTAAGTTTGTGTAAAAGATCTAAGTCACACTTAAGGAATAATCTTTTCATTGATCATTTAGTCAATATCGTATGTGAGATCTTATGTAAGAACTTAGAAAAGATACTACTAGTAATGTCTTGTGTGAAATCTAGAATGTTATATTTGATAAAAATAGTTTTTTTATCATAAACACAAGATATTTTATAAGATCATACGTAGTATCTTAACTTAAATCTTGGTCAAAAATCGCTAATAAGATCTTATACACGATTTTACACTAGATCTTCGCCAAGATCTGATATAAGATCTTACGTAAGTTCTTTTATAAGATCTTGAGTAAAATTTTTAATATGTATCGCATAATTTTACAGTCATTTGACTAAATTCAACAAAAAATCACGTCTTCCCTAAGAATATTTTTAATGGCCTATATCTTTTGTGGAGCTACATTTACGTGAGACTCAGGCCAAATTATCATGTAAATTGGCGAAGTAAAAAATCAGCTTCGCATTGAAAAACTAATAAAATAGCTCGTAAAAAAATCTGATGCGCCTTATTGGTGCTACCATCCGGATGATACATTGGAAAGTAGGTGCATTAAAGTACTTTTCTGCTAATTTTTTTTTGTATTTTGAGCTTTTGAAAAAATCTCACATTATAACTCACCTGAGATCTCACAATATAACTCACCTGAGATCTCACTTGAGATCTCACCTGAGATCTGAGGTGAGATTTTTTAAAAAGCTTAAAAATTATAAAATTGGCTTTAAAGTACTTCAATGTACTTACTTTCCGATGTATCATCCGGATGGTAGCACCAATAAGGCGCATCAGATTTTTTACGAGCTATTTTATTAGTTTTTCAATGCAAAGCTGATTTTTACTTCGCTAATTTACATGAGAATTCGGCTTGAGATTTTAGGTGAGATCACAGCTGAGAACTCACCTGAGATTTTCAAGTAGGGAAATGTTACAAAATACCAATAATGCATGTCAGATATTTTTTTGTAAGAAAATTAATAGGCTGGAAATCTATTGTTTAGCCCCTGCCCTCCCCCCTCTCCCTCCCTGACGACATTTTACCATACTCACTCGAATGCACAAGACAATAAATGTTATCCTTTTTTTAAGTGAAAAATATTAAGCTGGTATTATATGTCACACATTGAGTCCGGGTTTATGTAACGCGTGATGCATTGTTATACAATTCCTCTTATTACCTATAGAAAGATGCTTTACTAATATTATTTTTACTATAATGTAAATGCTTCTAATGAGAAATAATGTGCGAGTTTTAAATCTTTAATAACAAATGCAGATGAAGTTTATGAAATTTGTACATTATCTACGTAGAAACTCCATGTTCAAGATTATGTAAATCAATAAGTTTATTTTGAATTCGATAAATATACCACTATACTTTATAAAATAAAAATAAAATATTGCATGAGAAATGGATGATCATGTCATAGTTAAATCAAAGTTATTCAAGATTTAGTACACTATGTAATAAAATAAACAAATATAAGTTATCACAATCATTGATTAGATGCAATACACGGGACTAAATAATTTATTTAGTTAAGTTTTATACCCTGACATTTCTAAAAGTATTGTAATTTAACAATGATAATTATTATGAAGCTATATTATATAACTATACTCACAAGACGTCTTACAACGTTTTAAGGCATTGAAATATGTTGCAACTTTAGGACCAAAAATTTACAGATATCTGCAAAATAAATATTACATTTTATTTAAAATTAAATTCACTGTACAAAAAAAAAATGTTCAGAAAAAGATAGTTACGAAAAAGAAGGTCATTTATTTTTCCTTTAACAAATCACTGTACCTAAATGTTGCATGAGCAGATTAGTCATATTCGTAAATATTTCAGACAAAAAAAGGTAAATGTTGACCTGTATGTACTAGTGGATAACATAAGGGTCATATAACTTTCAGAAATTCGTCCAGTAATATTGCAGTAAGTTATATAAAAGATTGGTTTTAGATTGATTTTGCAAGGGGCAATATGTTATTAATATATTAATAAAAACAATATTATTGCATTAATATTGCCAAAGCCATCTTTAGTTTTTGTAAAACAATCCAAAAATAAACATTGTGAGTATGTGTATATGCTTGCATCTGTGTGTAGATTTATGGGGTATCACGCATTGACTGACACAAAACTTTACTTCAGAATCCTTTTGACCAAAAAATATTTACGAAATCTTAAAATGTAACATTCTATATTTATTTTCAATTCACTTAACAGATTAATCGTTTTCTAATTTTGGTCTTTGATTAAAAGGCATGTTCTCTAATCTTAAAACGATATTGCATTACGATATTACATTATATCATATTCGGATGATAATACATTTTTTTTCGTTGACATAAAATCACAAAAAGCCTATTTAATGTATTTTAAGCTGTAAAACATGGATTCAATGTTATTTTCGATGAACCCTTTAAGAGTTCGCCCTTTACCTCGAAAAATATCCCGGGATAGCAGTTTTACGTTAGTATATAAAATATAGTTTTAAATAAACGTTAGTAATAAAACTTCTTTTTATTTATATAAACAAGAAAAATGGATGCAAAGTTTCTTTACCGACTTTTTGAATAGTGAACAATACAACACTGTACATCTGTACAATTTGCCATATGAATGTTTTTAATTTTCTGTTTTTTCCACACATCCATGGAGTTATTGAATAGGCACGATTCATTATTTTTTTATTTTTTATCAATTTTTTTTCACAGGAAAGTTGAAAATTCACTGCAAGTTAAGACATGAAAAATTGTATTCAACTAAAAATTTGCAACTAATCGGGTTATTTAGATTAGCTCTTCCTTATAGGCGCTGCAACAAATATTTTTCAATTAAGTTAGAGTGCAGAAAAGTGCAAACTTTGCAGAAAAAACGGAAGAAAGTAAGCATCTCGAGAATCTTACCATGTTTTAACCCATTAAAGCCCATACTAAGACTGGTTGAGATAGCGACAAACAAACTGTGCTATCCTTTGCATAAGTGCAAAATAAAATATACGTATTTATTCTTATGTCATTTGCAATTGTTTATAACAAATTATTTAAACAAATTACAAAAAGATTTATAATTTTCAAAATCTGAATGCGGTAATCGATTCTGGAGGTAAAATCGAGACGAAAACCTATATAACACTTTATGTAGAAATAAACTATTGACAAATAAGTGTTTTCATTCTCTTGCATGGTATGTGGAATCATATCAGTATTTTTTACTGATAAATTTTGAGATCTTATACTGTAATTGGATAAGTTTATTTCATTTCGCAAATCCTTCCGTGTTAGAGATCACGTTTGAGTGGCGGGCTAACGGTTGAAAACATTCATACATTGGATCTATTCTTTGAAATAATAATTTCGGAAAACTTTTAGATTTTATTTTGTTCTACATTGGTAACGTCACTGATAATGCCGAGACGGAGAATTAGAGATCTACCAGATTCAGTTGAAGATTCTGATTTAGTTGCAGGTTCCAAAGATATTGTTCAAGATGTTTGTGAATATTATATTGACAAGTTATCTTCCAAACGTCCCCCCAAACGATAGAAACAGAGTGAACCTTCATCCCAAGAACACGTGATGAAACATGGAAGTCTTAGGAAATGTGGAATTTCAACATGTCGGACAAGAACGGAATGGTATTGTGAGAAATGTTCTATACATGTTTGCAAAAGTCATAAAGTAGGACACGGCAATGAACAATAATTCAATCCCACCGAACATATTTACAATAATTCATGTGAATATTGATGGATAAATACAATAATTAGCTTCATTCTATACGATTTTTTGAAACACTCTCAGGAGGCCGAATGTTTCTTCCTACATTACAATAACTAATTGGCCTCTGACAGAAAAGTGTTATATGGGTTTTCGTCTCAATTTTACCCCCAGAATCGATTTCCGCATTCAGATTTTGAAAATTATGAATTTTTTTGTAATTTGTTTAAATAATTTGTTATAAACAATTGCAAATGACATAAGAAAAAATACGTATATTTTATTTTTCACTTATGCAAAGGATAGCACAGTTTGTTTGTCGCTATCTCAACCAGTCTTAGCATGGGCTTTAATGGGTTAAAGTGGAATGTCCAAAGATGACAAATTTAAGTCTAGATATTAGCATAGTGTTGTAGTATGAAACTTAAAATTCTAGAATGTTGTGATTATTGAAAAAATAGATTTTAAATTCAAGATTCAAACATTTTTATTTTTGAAAATTTTTCCGTCACCCCTAGAAGACGATTTTTGCAAATACTGATAAAAGTGTATGTGTATACTTTTACTATCCACCTCTTAAGAGGTGGATAGTAAAAGAGAGATGCAAGGAGCTGGAACTCCAGAGAGCTAAGTGTAAGACCATATCGTCGCTCCCTAAGAAGAGTAGCACTGTTCAAATTTTCCAGTGAAAAGTAGCACAATTCAGATTTGCCGCTTAGACTAGCACAATTACGATTCTTTTTATAAGAAAAGATTCGTTATTTTTTAAATGAAAACAAATATTATTCAGGCAAAACTAATAAAATGGCAAGATTAATAAAATTGCCGAAAAAAAGAATCTGAATTGTGCTAGTCTTCGCGGTAAATCTGAATTGTCCTACTTTTCGCTGGAAAATTTGAACAGTGCTACTCTTCGCAGGGAGCGACGATATATATATATATGTAGTACACACATGTGTGCAGGATGTGCAACTATATAGAAAACTTACTCAACTTGAGCGTATGAGCAGCAAGGGTTAGTGGGTTGCAGGGTTATAGTTATGTTACAGTACTTCACAGAAGTTCACCCAGATAACCCAAAACGTCGGCAATTTTTAGTTAAATAAAATTTTTCATATCTTAACACTGAGAGAATTTTTAACTTCTTTTCTAAGAAATATTTTATAAGTTAACACGAGTTTTGAGTTTAATCTTAAATAAATTTTTATGATGTTTTTAAATTAGCATTATAATTTAAATTTCGTAAAATATCAAGGGGCGTGGTAGCGCCTCAAAGAAAGACAAGTATACGTTTTATACACTGTGCAGTTGAAAGAGTGCACCGAGACCTATATATGGTTATTATATACTTTGTATTTGCTAAATAACCTATTTACGTTTTACGATCCGTTGTTAATATTAATATATTATGAATATATAATTGCAAAGATTTTCATAAGATCTTTCTAATTACCATAAAATAATCAATTTGAAAATTAATTTACGTTAACTAATACAAGACTAACCTTTTTGTCAAATATCTTATATATTCTGCGAAAAACAGAGTTTCAAAAATGGCTAATAACCCCATTTGGCTTTAATGTAAATTAATTATAAGCCAAATAATTTTTGTTTAAATCATCTGAATCATCTCATTTGAACATCATTTAATGATGAATTTGGAGTCGAATGATTGACGATTAAGAGATTTGATTATCAATTATAAGCCATAAAAATGATTATAAAATAATTCGACGTTATTTTTCCATTTTGTGATTTAAGTTGAGCTTGCGTTCGATTATATTTGTGACTTTATCAATTGTACTCTATTTTTATTAGCAAATAACTATTACAAGTCCTACATTTAATTCGCGTCAATTTTGCTTCTTTTGTCCTTGTCGTTTTAAAGTCTTGTCAAAGTCGAGGAAGTCTAGCTAAACTACTGTTTCCATATGTATACTAAAATAGTTTTATACAAACTTAAATCTATGTATAACTATTGTTATAAAAAAAGAAATCATTTCTCATATTCATCTAAAAGATTAGATATTTTAATTAAGCATTTGTTTCTGCACTACTCTTTTACTACAAGCAAGTGCGTACAAATAATTTTTACTTTTAATTTGATAACGTCAAGTTATCTTTGTCTATCAAACTTGTCAGTTTATGGATTTTCCACTGTCATCTTTTTTAACTTTTTTTAAGGGTACTTCTTCCTCTTCAATTTCTTTTTTCAAAGCTTTGTCCAAGGAAAATGCGTTTTTCGCAAGCTGTTGTGGTTTCACGAGTTTTTTTTCTTCTTTTACAAGTAAAACATGGGTGCCTGGTTGTAATACTTTTTGTTTGTTTGCAATGATATCCAGCATTTTCACTGACTGACTGGTTTCCCCATATAAAATAACTAGGTACGCCTCATTATAACTATCCGAATCGATGCATATAACATCATCCATTTAATTTTGCTGTTTTGCATTATTTATTTGAAGAAGAACATTTTTCGGCACTTATTCGCCAAATTTTGAGCATGATTAAAAAATAAAAACACTGCTTACCAATAAGATCAGTGTGGTTCAGTATTTTTCTTAGCTGGTCGATGTCTGGCATTTTTGCAATGAAATCATCAATATCGTTATCATTATTGACTTTCATATTAGGTTCACCTGTATATATTTGTGTCTAAGTATATAGTCTTAAGAAAATAATTAGCCACAGTGAATGAAATTTAATAAGTATTACCTAAAATTTTTGCTCGTTGAGAATCTGGTTTTAAAAGACGATAATATTCCTTTGGTGTAACGAATACTTTATGAACATGTGCAGTAAGTATCTTGAATATTTTTTTCATTTTTGGAAATGCCCTTACCTCAAACAAATATAAGTCTAAAGGCGTTGATTACTTACGATTGATACTCTACCATAATATACATTTCTACGGAGAGTAAAAATTATATGGAAATGCATGAATTCACCTGTAAATATCTTATTGAATTTTCTATTGAAAATATTCTTTGGATTATACATATACTCCCATTCTTTCATGTACTCCATAATGAATATTTTTTCCTCGTCCATTGTTGATTACGAAACTGTTGAAAACAAAGTGGAAAACAATTTTTCGATTTATTTAAAATCCATGAGACAACTGACAAAGAGTATGCCTGTGCCACCTTTTCGGTAATTTTTTTACTTACTGAGTGAGCCACTGTACTTCCTATATCGTTCTCTCTGTCATAGCAATGTTAAACTATAGGTTTGATGACAGTTGAGCCAGGAAACTCGCATGGTGAGCTTTAAAACCACTGTTTGTATTCGAACGTCTTTCTTGGAAAAATCGATTCTGGACGACATAAGAAGTATTCTGTTTTTTGACGACCGACAAGACATGAAATCTTTTATCGTAAAGTAGGTTGAAAAGCGACCCATACGCGGCCAGCTTGGATGTTGTCTTCTGGGCGATTAGTGCCCTGAGCGCAGCCTGGCTATCTGAACATATACTAATTCTCCTGCCAAGTGCACTGAGTTCCATGATTCTCTGTGCACAGCTCAATATGGCATAAATCTCGTCGAAAGACCGTGGTAAACCTCTCCAAGGAGGAAAAGGAACCTCTTCCATCCCTGCGACAGTAGTAACCGAAGCCAGTGCCTTCATCAGTTTTGGATCCATCCGTGTACCAGATATCACCTTCTCCTGGCAGGGTATTTCTTCTACTCTCTTAGTCCTGCCATGTTTGAATAATGATCTCGTATTTCTGAAGAAGTAACGCGTTATCATCATGTCCGATTTTATATAAAATTTCGGTTTGAGGCAAAGTTTCACCGGAAGCTGCGTATGCCTCGTCCCCTGTTTCCACTGCCCGTAGGCATTAAATCTATGGGCGGCCTTGGTTGCCTTCGCTATGATCGTAAGGTGGAGGGGTTCTACTTCCACTAGTATTCCCAGTGCCTTGGTGAGCGTGGTCCTTAGCCCCAATAGCCCTCCTCATTACAAGTCCCCGTAGTCTCTCCAGGGCCTTCTTTGCCCCCGCCTGCATTACCCTTGGCCACCAGGCCAGCGCGGCATACGCAAGCCTGGGCAGAAGTACGGCCCTGTAGAACCATAAGAGAACTTTGGCACTGAATCCCCACATGCAGCTAAACGCCCTACGGCATGTCCAGAATGCCACTAGAAACTTATTACACTGGGCCGTGCGGTGTTTTTCCCAGGTCAGCTTCCTGTCAAGAACAACACCGAGGTATTTAGCCGAGTCCTTCACCTCCAGGGTTGTGCCTGGAAGTCTAGGTGCCCTGTAGGTTCCAATCTTGTACTTGCGTGTGAAGATGACGAGCTCAATTTTGTTCGGTTTAACCGAGAACCCCGTTGAGCAGCACCATTTTTCCGCTTTCCTGAGTGCGAGCTGCATGGCGTCCATGGCAGTACCAGCTTCGCCACCTGTGATCAGTATAAGTCATCTGCATAGGCCCGGTCGTTCGCAAAATAAATATTTGCGAACGACCGACGCCCACGATTTTTCCACGGCGCGTGCCGCGCCATAAAACTATAGTCGTCCAATCCTTTGCATCTACGATTGGCTGGAAAAGGTCTACGACGGTTTAATTGCGCCGTCGAGCGGCCGACGCTCGACACGACACGGGTTTCCCCGTGAGCGTGTGCGTTTAATAAAACCATTAACGGCCGACGGTTCAGGCCGGTTCAGACCTGAAAAGCACCTAACGGTACTTCTCACTTTTGGTAGTGCGCATGCTCCCCCTCTAATGAGATGCATGCGCTTTGCTTTCTGATTGGACGAGAAGTACGATGGAAGAAGTTTTTGAAGCGTTCGGGGGCACAACGTCGAGCTGAGAGATCAGTTTACACACGCATCACTTATACATTCAAAGACGAAAATAAATACAACAACTACCTTCTACATTTACTAGATTTACATACTCGCACATTAGCTACCTCGACCACCCCAAAGTAATAATATTCAAGTTAATTAAAATTTTAAAATAACTCACATTAAAACTGATTAGTAATCCTCATTTCTGTATGATTTTAGTTGCTTCTAATCTGCGGATTTTAGCAGAGTAGAATTGCATTCTTTCCTGCAATGCTTGGCATGCAAAATATTTTAAATAACAATAATAATAACAATCATACAATATGAAATACATTTTTACTCACAATTTAACTTAATAGTAACATAAGAATCACTTGATAATTACTTGATAATCATGCCAAATTCTCAAGTGACATTTTTTAGTAGGGGAATTATGATTCTCAATAAAAATATTCGTAAATAAGACGTTTCTTTTGATAATAAACGAGTGTATGTATTACGAATGCTCAAAAGAGTATCTCTACTTTTTTCTCCAGTGTGTGGCAGGACCGTGAAGTTGGCTGCACAAGCTATTATGCGTAATACAGTTGGGTATTGCGTTCCCACAAGTTTCTGTAGTACAGCCATAGGGTATCGCTTTCCCACAAGTTTCTATAGTATACAAATAACATTATACAAATATGTTACAACAAAATAATCAGTGGTTTTACATCAGTGATAATAATGTTACTAAAAAACAATGACTAAGAGGAGCTAAAAATGATTATATTTTATTTTTAGAAAAAATTTAAGGCACTTTAATAGATTCGCTTAAAAAGTTAAAATCTCTAAAAAAAACTTTTAAGGGGATGTGGAAGCTGAAAACATTGTTTTTCTGTTCCATGTAACTTTTTGAATGAAGCTTGCAATAAAAAACCAAGACCAGAGCGCCATAGTGTTGAGTTTAGTGACTCATCGTACAAAAAAAAAAAAAAAATACCAATCTGACTTTTGGTTTTTGTAAAAGTTGTGAAATACGAGCGGGTATTTACGCGTGTTTATGCGATTACAGTGCCAACCTCAAACACCAATTTTACTTATAAACTTTTTTTAATTTGAAATTTTATCAATATAATAAGCAGAGCGCCATAGGTTTGAGATAAGTGAATCATTCTACTGAAAGAAAATGTCAATAAGGCTTTTAGTTTATTTTTGGCATTTGAAATACTAAATACCCTGTGGCGGATTTGCGAAGCTATAGCTCCCACCTCCCCTTCACCAAAGAAAAAAAGGTTAGGCGAGTTTGATGTATTGCGTATTATTATGCATGTCAATAACATAATGTAACATAATGATATGATTTTGTCTGCAATTAAATTACACATTAAAAAACAACTCATATCAATCAAAAAGACAATTTTTTATTCACAACGAAATTACAGATTAAAAAACAACTAAGATAAATCAAACAAAGGCAAGTTTATAAACATGCTTTTCATTTATAATAAAGCATCAAAAAATCATTGTGTTTAATTAAGGGCTAAATCGCATGATTTCTAATTAAAACTTAATAGATTCATCAATTACAAACAACTCTTAGGTACTTACTAAGTAATTTGCCATGTCCGTTTTTTTGCTCATGGTGTTGTCTATCTTATGTAGACGCAGCCTAGAATGAACTGAAGTAAGAGATGCAGGTGCACTTAAGTTGTTTTTGCCTTACGAACACAGCAGAATCTACTAAACGCCATCAAGGTTTACAACACAGGTTACGGCTTGTGTATCGCTACAAATTTTCTTCTAATTTACCCACAAATTATTGACGAAAGAATGTGTTGAAATGACCACAAAAAATCTTTATTATTCTTGATATTTATTGAATAAAACAAATCATCAAAATAATATTTTGACTTTTTACCATAATATGACATTATCTGTCAAAATTTTGCCATCCCCAAACTTAAGGGAATATGGTCAATATTTCAAGTTACCTTGTATAAATAATACACACAAATTTTAGACATTTTTTACTTCCTTCCTAAGGAAGCATCTTGATCGTAACTAGCAACAAACGCTTGCTTCGCTCGAGATTTACAAATTAATTGTACTGATATTTAATTATTTGACGTTTCATTATTAAATGTACTATTAGATGTTAGATGTACACTCGACGATAAATTCTAACCGATTAAAAGCAAAATTTCAGAAACGTTTCACGAGATTTAATTATCGTCGAGTATAAATAAATATATTCAATACACAGGCGCTGGAAAGAATAAATGCTTCGATTACTTTTTTGGGAAAGTATGAATCATTATTTTTATACTTTTGATGAGTACAAAAAGAATTAAAGGTACAGTTTATTCTTTTGTAAAGAATAAAACGTACACTTAAACCTTTTGTAAAGAATAAAATTTCGTTCCGCAATTTTAAAAGAATGAGTCATAGACATTTCCCCCAGACGACTTAACCCTCCAAAAATGTCCACCAATCAGAGACGCGTTCGAAATAATAATTGAGCATCGATCATGTCCTAAGACGTTAGTTAAGGGGTCCAGCCTCGGTTAAATCCTGAAAAAAAAAACAACAAAATATTCGTTTGATAAATTTGTTTTCTTTTTACGTAAATTAAAAAACAAAAAAAATATTTACAATATACACTATTTCTACTAAAAAATATCATGTATATACTATACAAAATCACTGAGCAAAATTCATGACATTTTACTATATAAATAAGCATTTTTAGTTACTTGCCACGGCTTTGTAAAAGATCCGGACCGTGTTACTCTATCCAGGCTTAAAATGTATCTTAAACATGCCCCCTCAGAACTAATGAAAAACACTTCTGAAAAATATTAATTAAATAATGTTAGCAACAAGTCCAGTGTGAAAAATATCAATTAAATTTATTAGCTACGTATACAACGTATGAATAATAATATAATACGGGTAGAGTAAAGAAGACGGTCCAGATCTTTCACAAAGCCGTGGCAAGTAACTAAAAACACTTATTTATATAGTAAAATGTCATGAATTTTGCTCCGTGATTTTGTATAGTATATACATGATATATTGAAGTGAATACTTCTATAGGCTCGCTAGGTACACATTTTTACCGGGGAGTGAATCGAGAAAAAACCGACCGTCACGCAGTTACCGAACGGCAGGAGAGGAAGCAGGGGCAACTCTCTCTCTCTCTCTCTCTCTCTCTCTCTCACTCTCCCATCCACCGCGTTCCCTTCACCGCGCTCTCCTTCTCTCTCTCTCTCTCTCTCTCTCTCTCTCTCCCCTCCACCGCGCTCTCCTTACCGCATATTTCCGTTGGCTTTCGGCGCTCTCGGCGTTCTCTGTAGACTATACTTCTCTACTACACGCTATACTCTGGACAATGCTATCCCGCGTCCCCACGCGCTCGGCTTTCTCTACCTAGCATAAACTGAAATAATGCTATCCCGCGTCTAAGCGTCAGTTGTACGTAAACATATCTCGGTCCGCGTCTAAGCGTCAGTTGTACGTAAACATATCTCGTTCTTATTATTAAAAGTGAATACTTATATTTAATTACTACTCGTGTACTAATAAGATTACATTGATTTTCATAATGGAAAGTGACAAAAATTGTAATTTAAATTCAATGAGTGACAGTGAAAGTGAAACGCAAGAACAAAGCAGTGTAAAACAAACATGTGAACAACAAAAATTTACTCATCCAGCTACTGATAATACTGAAGATGAAAACGAGAATCTGCAAGACAGGCATGTTTTTAAATGGTTTCATTTTTGAAGTGTTTTTTCACATATTAAATCATAAATATACTTCTTACGTCTGTAACCTTAAAAACGGTACAATAACACATGCAACATAACATATACAACATAACATATACAATAACACGTGCGTCTCCCCGCTCTGCCTCCTACTCATATGTACGCGTGCGTATCTCCGCTCTGCCTTTTATTCGTATATCTATCTCTTTCTTCCAACAATATACATATAAAATGACTATTATAAGCTCCTGCGCTTATTTCTATGCTCCGTATAGTCTATACATATTATAATTTTATAATTATAAAGTTAATTACGCACTTTCAGCATAAAAAAAAGAAAAAAAAAACATTCTTATAACTACCGCTTTCAAAAAAAAAATTGAAAACTACACCGAAATCTAATGCTGAACACAGTAAAGAATATCGACAACGGCAGAAGGATGGTACTGAAGAATATCGACAATGGAAAAAGGATGCTACATCAAGTACCGCCGAAAAACAAACGAATGCTGAACGCTCTAAGCAATATCGACAACGGCAAAAAGATGCTAGTACCACTGAAAGATCAAAACGGTAATTTATTCATGCTTAATTAATTCATAATAACATAAATTATTAATAATCTCATAATTTTTAAAACACAGCAATGCTGAACGCTGCAGAGAATATCGACAACATAAAATACGTGAAAGTCAATCGAGCATTACCACCGAAACATCACAACGGTTGTTACCACAAACCAATTGTTTCTTTTATTGAATTAAAAAATGAAGATACATGTGATTCTACCATAGATAAATAAAGTTTGTAAAAAATAAAATAATGTATGAATAACGATAAACATATTTTTATTATTTCACCTATATAAAAAAAAAACGAAGTCTACAACACACCTAATTCAGTATTTACTTCTATCGGCTGTCTCCGAGACAGCCACATTTTTTAATAGAAATAGTGTATATTTTAAATATTTGCAGAGATATTTTGTTTTTTAATTTACGTGAAAAGAAAAAATTTTTATCGGACGAATATTTTGTTGTTGTTTTTTTTTGTAGGATTTAACCCAGGCTGGACCGCTTAAGGAATAAGAAACTACGTTCCACTTATTTCTTAAGACAGTACTTGAGCACTTACTTGAGTAACTACTTTTCAAAATTTGTGGATATTTTAATTCAATAAGATATTCCTTAAGTAACTGCTTAAATAGTTTCTTAATTATTTTCTTAAGTATTTTCTTAAGAAATTTCTTGAGAAATTATGCCAGGAAACTGTTTTCTTTAGAGAAATAACTTAAGTATTTGCTTAGGCTATTTCTTAAGTAATTACTTGTACTATTCCTATTTACCGTGGATATTTTAATGGATTAATTACTGCTATAGAGAGACTGGGTAATGATTGCTGTAGGTAAAATCAATCTAGTTTATTTTTATAATTGTAAAGTCATTATCAAAGTCAACTTCAAACAATGTTAATTTTTTTTTCATTGTTCAAATCATTTTTTGTATATTAAAAAATTAATTTTAATACCAAAACAGTTCGAATTGATATCGATGAAAAATAGGAACGAATAACAGTGAATGGTTTTAAAATAATGTAATAATAGTCAAAACTTCAAAAATTAACGGTTAAAATTTTATTTTCATAATGTACAGGCATATACCTATACGTATGCTTAAAGATACAAGTGAAACGAAACGGTGCCTCATCAGTGCGTGTGTGTCTACACGAACATTTCTTTTTACACCTGAAAATCATAATATTAATAAATTTATTTATTTAATATAAAGACATAAAAATAAAAATCATGAAAATCACATAAAAAATGAAATCATGTGTATGAATTCGAATATTATATAATTCTCTAATGTCCCCTCAAAAATTATTGTCACAATGCATTCTTCAGTATAGTTAGGTAGTTTTATTATCATCTAATCAGAGCCGAACGGCTGTTCGTTGGCTTTTGACAAGCGAGTTCGACGACTGCGCATACAAATCGAAATTAAAAGTGTCATAGTAGTAAATTTTATAATGACGTATAAAACATCTGTACAAAATTTTAGACCTCCAGATAAAAAATAACTTGAATGACACTGTCAATATATATCTCATGAGAAGGTTATCGACACTAAAACATCAGTAATTTGTTAACTAGAGATTCAAAATTTTTTATAGATGTTCTGTAAGTCATTAGAAAACTAATTACTATAGCAGTTTCATTTGAACTTTATTTTGTTATCATTTTCACCTACAACTGTCCAAGCGGCTTTTCAATTTGCGACTGTAATTTCTTAGATTGATTATTACAGAGGATTTCTTAGCGACAGGGACTTATATTACTGTTTTCCACTATATTTGTACGCATAGAAAGTGATAATTACTTTGCTGATCACCTCAGTATATAATAAGTGTGCTAATAATGATCTCTAATAATACAATTAAAATTGACAGTTATTTTTTAAACACTTGAGATGCACAGATAAATACAATGTTTTTGATGAATCGACCTTGATTCATACTAAATTTTGAAGATATCAGGATATAATAAATAGATACTAACCTGCAGTTTGTTTCGGTTCATTTAGCTGGCCTGCTACCAGGGCCGCTTTTGAGGCTGTTGATGGACCTCCAATTGGAGCTACTATTGTGGCTGCAACAACTTTTTCCTTTGACTTTTTAGTAGTTTGTGTCATTGCATCACGACGATTGTACCAGAATTTTTTCAATTGTGCTAGGGTTCTCTGGAAAATTAACATTTTGCAGATAATTATTAAACGGTTATAAATGAAATATTGATTGTTTACCTCATAACCATGTGGATTTCAATTGAATTGTTGGTGAATAGCTTTCCATGCCTTAAGCTTTTTTGCCAGCAATGATCTCGCTGGATTGTTGATTATCGCAGCATGCGGCTTGTAAGCTTTACTAAATATATTTCTGTCATCTGAAATAAAATTTTTTTTTTTGCTTCCTCAATATTGTCTTTTGACAACATTTTTGAGAGATGCGTGAAAAAGAAAGGCTACGAACAGAATGACACAATACAAGAAACGAAAATTGGCGCCTCTTTTGGTTGATGATAGCCAATTGTTTATTGTACCATCATGGAGCCGTTCCCGCTTTTCGTGGTTTCTTCCACTACGGGTATAATTATGGCACGAAATATCGCTCGCAACATGATTGCAATGTTAGTTTAGGCATATGCATATTGTGAAAAAATTATATCGCGTAAACAATACGCGATATACTTTTTTTTACAATATGCAATTAATAAATGCAATCAATGATTTATGTTGAGTTAAAAATATGCGCGCGCATAATTGTGTACGTACATTAAGAGTATTATATATCTATATATATATATATACAGGGTGTTTCATTTTAATCCGACCATGACAAAAAACCATGGAAAAACTAATTTTAACGAAAAATGACCTTAACAAAAGTTGAAGGGGGTAAAGGGGGCCATCGAATGACACAAACACCTATGACCTTGAACTCGATTTTCAAGGTCATTTGAGGGTAATTGTGATTTTTTTAAATAGGAACCTCTATTTTAGACCATGGAATCGGATAGAGCGGAAAAAATTACGTCGCAAAGGATATTTTAAGTTTGCTTTGGTGACCTTGAAAAGGTCAATTCAAGGTCACCAAATAAATTATTTATTTCCACAATAAATTCAGGCAAAATTCGATGAGGAAAATTAGTAGCCAATTGTGTCCACGTCGTTCCTGAGTAACGCTAAAGATAGGATAAAAATTCGCTTACGAAAACGTCCCAAGAACTGAATAGAATCCAAAAAAATGGTGGTGTCTTTGGGCACCTACATTCAAATCTGTACATAATAAAAGTGAGAGGCAAGGAGACTCACTCTAATCAAGCACCCCAAAGGGAACACAATCCTATTACGTCCACGTCGTTGTTCCTGGGCAACACTAAAGTTAGGATATAAATATGGATTCCACATAACATTTGATATTGCATTTTTGCACTTTTGACCTTACAAAATGGCTTTGAAGTCAGCAAAGCATAATCACATTTTAAGTCAATTATTCTCTTAATGTTTATTACAATAACAAAATGATAATTCTACGAAAAAATTGAAAGGAAAACAATCTTAGGCTGATACTTCTTATTTGACCTTCAATTGACCTTCTCAAGGTCACTAAGGCAAACTTGAAATGTCATTTCCGACATAATTTTTTCCGCTGCTCCGTATTCCGAGGTCAAAAATAGGGGTTCCCGTTAAAAAAATACAATGACCTTCAAATGACCTTGAAAATCGAGTTCAAGGTCAAAGGTGTTGGTGTCATTAGATGGCCCCTTTTGCTCCCTTCAACTTTTGTCAAGGTCATCTTTCGACATCAGTAAAATAAAACCAGACAAACAGCTGTTTAGCAGATTTTTTGTTATTTGACCTTGAATTGACCTTCTCAAGGTCACCAAAGCAAACTTAAAATATCCTTTGCGACGTAATTTTTTCCGCTCTATCCGATTTCAAGGTCTAAAATAGAGGTTCCTATTTAAAAAAATCACAATTACCCTCAAATGACCTTGAAAATCGAGTTCAAGGTCATAGGTGTTTGTGTCATTCGATGGCCCCCTTTACCCCCTTCAACTTTTGTTAAGGTCATTTTTCGTTAAAATTAGTTTTTCCATGGTTTTTTGTCGTGGTCGGATTAAAATGAAACACCCTGTATATACAAAAGTTGAAGGGAGCAGAAGGGGCCATTTAATGACACCAACACCTTTGACCTTGAACTCAATTTTCAAGGTCATTTGAAGGCCATTGTATTTTTTTAACGGGAACCCCTATTTTTGACCTCGGAATACGGAGCAGCGGAAAAAATTACGTCGGAAATGACATTTCAAGTTTGCCTTAGTGACCATGAGAAGGTCAATTCAAGGTCAAATAAGAAGTATCAGCTTAAGATTGTTTTCCTTTCAATTTTTTCGTAGAATTATCATTTTGTTATTGTAATAAACATTAAGAGAATAATTGACTTAAAATGTGATTATGCTTTGCTGACTTCAAAGCCATTTTGTAAGGTAAAAAGTGCAAAAATGCAATATCAAATGTTATGTGGAGTCCATATTTATATCCTAACTTTAGTGTTGCCCAGGAACAACGACGTGGACGTAATAGGATTGTGTTCCCTTTGGGACTCACTTTTCGGGGTGCTTGATTAGAGTGAGTCCCCTTGCCTCTCACTTTTTCTCAAAATTCAACGCAGGTGCTCAAAAACCAGACTCGGAATGGCAGATTTACCTATGCCCTCTGACACAGTGTTGTGAACTCTTGACAGCAGTGTGCGAGCAGATGGCAACATTGTACGTTACTGAATTTAAATCTCTCTCGATGCTTATTCTCTCTCTGTCTATCTTACTCTCTCACATGCTGCGCCTTTAGTAGCTGTAACACCAGAAGTATTATACCGAATGTTGATTCTGTCCCGGAGAGACGTCGTAACGTGCTCAACGTGCGTTAATTGCACTGGCAACCTTTACAACACCCCCCCCCCCCCCCAAGACGCTGGGTAGCCGGTCAGGTGTACAAGCTCTTATCCACTACGTCTATCCGGGCGATCCAGGACAATTCTATTGTTATTTAATCAAAAAGAAATAAAGATGATAAGAAAAGAAAAGAATATGGAATCAAACAAAAGTATATCAAGTTAGAGGGGTTACCTCCTTTCTCTCTCTGGGTTCCTATAGCTTGTTACAACGTCATTCACGGCCGTTACCGAATTTGTACACGGACTAATGTCGGCAGACTTATGCCTAACGTCGAACTCAAAACGAAAAGGAACGGAGAGATTAACTTCTGGAACAAATAACCCGTTTTACATTAGTCAAAGCAAGTTTCTCATTATTCAGTCGGTGGTTGACTAACTCGATCGAATACGTATGGACGGTTTTTGTCACTTTTCAACCGGACGTACATGCATCATCCTAAACGGTCTAACATAAATTTCATACCAAGAAAAGAATTGCGACGATATCTGCCATTTGTTGTGTCCGACGGTTAGATTAACTCACGAGAAGCTTCGAACGGTTTTATAAAACGATGAGAATAATAAATGCCTTTCGTATCTCGATAACCATGTGCAATTGCCGTACGAAACTGGTCGTAACCCTCCTCATAGTTCGCGGACGTGTTGATAATAATTACGGACGCTAGCGGTTCGAGTGAAGTCCCTTAAAATTTACTTTCGTGTCCCACTGTCGAGAACCCTGCTTAGAAGCATTTTCCTCGGTACAATGTACTGATGCCTATCTGGTATCACCAGCGAGTTTAAGTACAGCGATTTTAATTTTTGGGTTACTCTAACCTGCCGTATTATTCCACATCGTTTGCAGACTACTAACCTGAGTACCATTAGTTCGCACGCATCATGATACGGTCGCTCGAATACTATTGCTATTCTAAAAATAGTCCTACAACTAATTTTTCAAACGTCTCGCGCTCGAGAGCTATATGATCGCTACAGTGGAATAAATGCATTTTCCTTGATCTTCTCTCTTCAGTTGTGGAGTCGTTGGTACGGCCGGCTAACCACTTCCTAAAAGCGGACGGGTGGCTTGTCTAGATGTTGGACTGAGTTTTAACAGATGTGAATCTTCCTCGGACGTAAATTCTGCCATCTCGGATCGGATTATCTGTACAGTATAACCAATTTCGTTATCAGAGGATCTTCCCTCCTCCAGCTGTTCCAATTCCGTGAACAAGCGATAACAATCTAAGCATAATAATATGCGACTATCATCCGTTGGATGAAATTGGTTGCAAATAACTTTTTGTCTAATAACTTTAAACTCGCACGAAAATCGTGCTAGCAGAAAGAACATTTTCTGCTGCGACATCATTCGTCTCCGCTGTTGCCCTAGAGTCGAGCGTATCAGCTGATGTCTGGGTTTTGGCTTTGAATTCAAAGTATTCTTTACAGCCTCGGTGCTGTGGTTTTTGTGCCCTACGACATCACAGTTCCAACAGCTCCCTTTGAAAGGTTGAGAAGTCGGTGCTTTCCGTATCCCTAGATTCGCACGTTCATTCTCCACACGCGCATTACGAAACGATCGATTTGGCGTGTATTTTTCTCGTTCACACGTCTGTGAGCAAGATTTTCGACTGGTGTCATCACTACTGGTATCAGAGACACTTGACGCGGGTCTCACCTTGTGATCCAGCTTACTTCCGGGTGAAGGATTTCTGCGAAGAGTTGCAGAAGTGCAGCCATTGTGACCTTGTCGACTTGCATGCTGTTTGTCTCGATCGAGGCTAAGTTTCGGTCGACGTTTATTGTCACACTTGTTGCTAGAACTAGCCTGCTGCTGGTGAACATTGTGACTAATTTTCTTCCGTTTGGCCGAACGGGAAGTTGCACTCGTGTTGTTAATCTTTGCAACGACGCGCGATTCCTTGTCACAATTATTCCGACGACGCTTTTTAGCACGCTTGGACCTCGTGCAGTTACTCTTGTCGTCCCGGGACTTACTGGCAACTACATTGTAGCGTGGATTGCCCTTGCAATAGCCTGTGTTCTGAAAGTGATGAATCGTCTGCCAAGTTGGACTGATTCATTTCAGAAGTTGACTTCTTTGAACCGTCGGACGCTTTCACTGATTCTTGATTGTTCATAACTGAGCCATAGTTCAAGTTAAACAAGTTCTCTATGGAAGTACACTTTTTCGTAAGGTCGGACGTATTCACAGATTGTTGTTCGTCCCAATGACAGTTGAGCCTGTTGTGTGAATTTGCCACTGTTGTATTTTCACAAATTGAATTATGGTGATTGTGTAGAAGACCCTTGTGTAGAAGAATTCAGTAATGGTTTCGTTGGTATTCTAGCATGACTTGCTGATGACTTCCTCTGCTTCCCAACCTTAGCTTCCACGGGTTCCTCAAAGCGTGGTAATTCTTGTGCACGACTAAGACTCGGTATACAGGAATCGGATGTGTTTCTTGTATTAATTCTTTGTCGATCGCTGATTCTCTGAATCATCGGAGCGATACCATTCAAGTACGTCGTACGACGTGCTTGACGAAATTTTCCTACGTCGTAAGAATGGTACAGCATAGTTACGGATGTGAAATCCATTGGCCTATACTCGCCTGCGAGTTAATAAACTACTCGCTGGACTTTTTCCTCTCTGGAACCTGTTGTTTTTAAATTAAGGTAGTCGAGAGATTTTGACAGTGTGGTCTCGTCCTGATTTGAGATTATCTCCCTCAGAGCATCCGACCGAGTTCTGTAGGCTGTCAGATGTGTTTTACTATCGGACGGTACAATTAAGTCGGAGGATCCCCCCTCGCCTAAAACACATCTATCCGGTGAAACGGACGTCAAATCTTCAGACATCATCTCCGTTGATGGTACGCTGTCTGTATCAGTCCAGTCTTCTTCCCTATCTGACGAGAATGTTACACCTGTTTGTGACGACCTACTAGATTTTAAACTCATTTTCCGTAATTACTTAGTTAATACGCGAAGGTGAAGAATATAATACAGTAGAAAGAATTGAGTTTCCAATTACCAATTAAATAAACAAAAATACTCTAAGGTACATGTCCTCAAATTATTCATTTATGACGGTAGCTCGGCCGTCATTATTATTTTAAGTTGTTTGTTGTTTATGCTACTATTCACCGTTTCCGTCGGCTGTGCAGAAGGCACTAGATTCTACCGACTATAATCTATCCGCGCATGGACGTAAAGACGTATGAACACGCAGCGGTGATAGTAGTACTCAGGACGTGGATACAAAAGGAGGAAAAGTCAATGAACACTCGCGGATTATTGTAAAACTTAGACTAACTGTTTATTGGCGCTTGGCTTACACAAGCGCGCCAGACGGGCGCATGCCAGCTACCAGCATGTAGTCGAGGTGAGAGAGAGAGAGGAGGCTTAAAGTCGCCCGAGTAAGCGAGAGTTGATAAGAACTAGTACTTACAGATGTACGTGGCCGGCACGGCCGTTCTAACCCACGCGAAGATGGTCTCGGACGGATTGTCCTCGGTTCGGTTGACCTCGCAACCCTCGCACACAATAATCGCAATCGCAGAGTGTCTATTCGCGAAACGGAGCGGAGCGAAGACAGACTCGGAATGGCTCGCTAGCGCGAGCACAGATTTACCTATGCCCTCTGACACACTGTTGTCAACTCTTGACAGCAGTGTGCGAGCAGGTGGCAACATTGTACGTTGCTGAATTTAAATATCTCTCGATGCTTATTCTCTCTCTGTCTCTCTTACTCTCTCACATGCTGCGCCTTTAGTAGCTGTAACAACAGAAGTATTATACCGAATGTTGATTCTGTCCCGGAGAGACGTCGTAACGTGCTCAACGTGCGTTAATTGCACTGGCAACCGTTACAATATATGGGTGGTTCTCTGTGATATCGAAGATGAAAATTTTAATTTTTGCTCAAACTGTATATATATGTTCTACATGTTGTACCTTATTCCTAAAAAAATTTTTGCGCGATTCCTTCACTTAACTTTGAATTATAGTTGGTCAAAGTTGGGATATCAAGCTATTTTTGCATTTTTTGCCTATTTTCAATGATTTGTGGCTCATAAGGGATGCATTTTTAACTAAAACTACCCCGATACTTTTTTTTGTGAAATTATCTGAATTTTCTCTCTCTCTCTCTCTCTCTCTTTCTCTCTCTCTCTCTCTCTTTCTCTCTCTCTCTCTCTCTCTGTCTCTCTCTCTCTCTCTCTCTTTCGTACGCCTTCTGTACGCTTCCAGTGTGTGTCCACATCCATCGTCTTACTCGTTGGACCTGTTGTTTGCATCTCCTGGATTCATCGATCTTTTTGAACTGAATGAACAGCTTGTGCCTACCGATGGTCATCACGTTTCAAGCGTTTTTAATGCGAATATTTGTTGTGATAGTGATTTTGTACCTGTGTCAAAGCTTAACTTTTTTGCTGCCGTTTATGAATCGATTGTAAACCATCTTGGTGAAGTGGACTGGGATTCGATCCTTTCTTGCGACTGTCTCGAGGACATTTTGTGTAGTTTTTATAATGTTGTGGACATGAAACCGGCTTTAGGTTCAACATTAACGCGTTTTGTTAAGGGTTTGAAGGGCGAGGCTGGTATCCCAGTTACTACGTATCTTGACGATTTAAAGGCTGAATCGGAGTCTGAAACGGTTAACTTGTTTTCTTCCCATTTCAGTTCAGTATATGACTGTAATCCAGCTAGCCCATTGAATCATCTCCTAGAATCGCGTGAACTTATTTCCAATGTAAGAGTTTTGGCGGAAGATCTGCGTCCTTTTGTCCGCGCGTTGAAATGCACAGCGAACCCTGGTCTGGGCAATGCACCTAATGTCTTTGTTAAGCGCTGCTAGCCAGCTTTGAAGAGGCCTATAGTTGATATTTTTAACAAGATGTTGGCTAACGGTTATTTTCCTAAGGCGTGGAAGCGTTTTTATATTTGACACGATGTCAAAAATTATAGCCCTATTTCTCTTATCAGCTGCATTCCGAAGGTTTTCGACGCCTTTTTGACCGACGTATTGTCCCAGCGACTGCTTTGCAAGATCACTGATCTACAGCACGGCTTTCTGCCTGGTCGATTGACTTTAACTAACCTCTTGATTTTTAATGACTTTGTCTCTGATGCCCTTGAGATCTCGGCTTAAGTGGACTTTATCTATATTGATTTCTCTAAGGCTTTCGATAGAGTTGATCATGGCAGGTTGCTGGCTAAGCTGTGAAACATTCGAGTTCGTGGCTCCATATTTGATCTATTGTCGGCATACCTTTCGAATCGCTATCAGGCCGTCAGAATAATTAATAGCGTGTCTCCAGATGTCTTGGTGTCGTCTGGCGTACCTCAGGGCTCTCACCTGGGTCCTTTATTATTTTGCATCTATATGGATGATCTCGTAAAGCATTTTCGTTTTGCGAATGACCTGTTGTACGCGGATGATGTCAAGATTTTTATGCGTATTCACTCTGAGGAGGATGTGGAGTGGCTTAGGGCTGATCTTAATGCTTTGAGCAGGTGGGCGTGCGAAATTGGCCTGGTCATAAACGCGACCATGAGCCAGGTAGTGTCATTTTATAGGGGCAGGACACAGCTACAGTTCAAGTATGAACTTGACGGATCGGCTATTGCTCACACGGAGGTGGTTAGGGACTTGGGGGTTTTATTTGACACGCGCTTGACCTTCGCACCTTATGTGGATTACGTGGTCTCTAGGTGTCGTGGGCTGATCGGATGTGTGAAGCGAACTACTCGAGACTTTTCCAACATATCTGCTATTATTTATCTTTACAATAATTTGGTCATGTCTACTTTCATTTATTGTTGTCAAATTTGGTCACCCTATACTCAAATTTACATCAACCATTTAGATTCCGTACAGCATAAATTTATTCGTTACCTGGCTTATAAGTCCGGCCGGCCCATGGCGCCTATTGACCACGATTATTCACTCATAGCGTCTTCGTTGGGTATTCCTTCAATACACTCAGTGCATCGGTATCATGATGGTCTGCTTACGTTTAAACTTTTGCGTAAATTTATGATTTGTCCGTCGATCTCCGACCTTTTCTCAGTCATACGATTATCCTATAATCTGCATAGCCATAGACCTATACTCGAGCATCTGGCGCATTCGAAATTTGGGTTCTTTTCGACCTTACCTAGATTAAAGCGTGCTTGGAATTCTCTCTCTCAACATATCACTGTCATTAAGCAGTTGTCTGAATTCAATGTGAACCTCAAATCATTTGTGTCGGCATTTGGTTGGGAAACTTGGTTCATAATATTTTTGTTGTTTTATATACTGTTTGTTATTTTTACAATTGTATATGTACCTGAATTTTATATTTTTGTAAGGGCATTTATGCCCGTTAATTTTATATAAATAAATAAATAAAATATTTTTAAAGCCCTATATATATATATATATATATATATATATATATATATATATATATATAGTCAACCTTATTTGCATTTTAAACCTTAAAATTTAAAAATCTGAATGTTCGATCCGGACTCCGAGAACCTCAATACAGTAAAAAAGTACGCTTTTATAGTAAAAGATTAGCTGTAAAGTTTCTGAATGGGTCTGACCTACTACTAAAAGTTATGTAGTAACTAATGGCTGATAAGTGGTTTTATACGCAAATTTGACACATATAACTCAGTAAATTGTAAGTCTATCGATACAAACGAAGTTATGCGGATAAGTTTGAGTAATAAAAGAGCAGTAAGTAAAAAGTAGTTCACAACTTCAAGAGCTGAGAGAGGGAGAGAGAGAGAGAGAGAGAGAGAGAGAGAGAGAGAGAGAGAGAGAGAAAGAGAGTACATAACCTAAAAGAAAAATAGGAAAACACATAAGACTGAATGATGTAATAATCAAAATGTTTACTAAAATCTCTGTAAGAACAAAAACTGTAAGAAAAAAAAAGAAAAAAGAAAAAAAGGAATATATACTTGCTGATTTTGTATCTCTGAACTCTACACTGATAAAATATGAATTTTAGATCCTCATTTTATAAACCACCAACACTTATTTTATATAAACCAACATCAGCATTCGCTGTAACTTTTTCTATTTTTCTTATAGGGTATGTGACGGGTTGTCAAATATAAGTAGTTCTACATGAACGGAAATTATCGTAGAAGTATTTTGCAATTCTTTTATTAAGAATGATTGCGATTCGGCGTGTCGAGCGAATTCTGGCCATAAAAAGTCGATTTTGGTACACTGTGCGCCATTGCGCGATCATGCGATGAATGAGATGCTAGGATGCAGTGAAATGGGATATCAGGTAGTCAATTAAGAACACACAGGTTATAGGGAATACGAGGTACTCTTTATTCCTTCCAGCGATCATTTTGTCTACATCTTCTTCTTTCCCCTAGTTCTTCTTGCGGTCTCGTAGGATCTTCGCCAAGATCTTGCGTGCGGCTCGCTCCGAGCATTGATGCGACCGCTTCACGCCCTGGTAGCCGCAGATGTAGCATCTGGGCTCTTTCTCCCTTTTCTTCCGGAGATACTCGGCGCGCTACTGCTTCTTTATCCGAGCGCATTCTTCCTCGTGGCGAGTCCGTGTCAATGTGATATATTATGTTGATGTCAATGTCATATATTATGATGATGTCAATGTAATATATTATGATGATGTCAATGTCATATATTATGATGATGTCAATCGCCCGGTGCGGCACCATGCTCACGTCTTTCGAGATGATAACGCCGTCGGCTTTAGCTGTTTCGGCCGATTTGCTTTAGTCGAGCCCTTAGATGGGCTGGGCTTACGCTTTCCATCCTGCTAATTCGCCGTCGGATATCGACCCATATTTACCGGGTCGTTGCTCGCGCTCGCGCTTCCTTCCCGCCACTACGTCTGTCTGCTTGAGCTTAGACTCGAGTTTGCACGCTTCTGTCGAGTCGCTCATCGCCTTCACCTCTCAAGCATCCCCCGGCGATCGAGACTCATCGTCGTCCCCCTCTTCGTCGTTTTTGTCATGAAAGATCTTTATTTCTTTGGCCGACACTAGCTATTCCACTCTTCCTTTTTTTATCGGTTAGCTCGAATGTATTCGAGTCGACTTGGGCTGTAATCGCATATGGGTCTATGTACGGAAAAGCCAATTTCACCGTGATGCCTTCCGCCGAAGACAACAATACGTGTCTCCTATTGGCGACATCGCCAACCTTGAAAGTTGACACTATTCGGCGGGCATCGAAAAATTCTTCTTGACGGTGCGGTTTATTCGCTCCACTGAATTAACCTGCGGGTGATATGGCGGTAAGTACGAGTGGTGGGTTCCTTGCTTTGCCAAGTACTCTTTTATTGTCTTGTTTTTGAATTTGGTACCATTATCCGAGTGAAACACCTAGGGTGCACCGAATCTCAAAATCACTCTTTCCTTGAGTGCGGCACGTATTGCTTTGCCGTTGGCTTTGCAAAGTGGCACGCACTCTATCCATCAAGTGAAAAAAGCCTGGAAGATAAGTGCGTACTCGTGGCCTTTAGCAGACTTCGGCAAGGGGCCCATAATATATCCGGCTACCCATTGCCAGGGCCTTTGCACCACACGTTTACCCATGAAACCTGGTGGTGCGCGCTGTTCAACACTGCTCTGCTGACAGTGATTGCATAGCCACCTTAGGCTGCTGTGATCTGTTATGACTTTGAATTTATAACCTTCAATGTACTAGTGAAAGTTTCGTATGGCGAAAAGCACGGCGAAGCATTCTCGTTCGCTGACTGTGTAATTTCTCTCTGTGGGGGTGAGTACTCTGCTGGTAAATTCGAGTACAACGCTGTATCACTTGCATCAGTTTGTATGACAAACTACTGATCGAAGCATGGGCAGTGCAGTACTGGAGCCAAGGCGATAAGAGCTTTTATCGTCTCGAATGCTGATTGCTGTTCATCGCCCCAAACGAACAGCTGATCTTTCTTTGTCAGCCAAGTCAAAGGCTCGGCCAACGTTGCGTAATTTTCCGGTAATTGTCTATACCACTTTGCAGCTGCGGTGCCAGGCTATTGGCGTTTCATCGGTGAGACGTGCGCAAGCGATGCTAGTAGAGTTTGCTCCAGTGGTGGTGGCGCGCGGTACTCTTGACCGTTCGCCAATACGGTTTCGGCTTCTTTGGAAACTGTCCCAGTTGTGGCAGTTCATACAAGGGGTCAACCTTTGCAGTTGTAACATCAGATTTTTATGTAAGAGGTCTAGTTATTCTTTCAGGCTTGGTTGTGGCTTTTTTTCCTTCATCATGCCTCCCAGGCATGTCACAAAATCGCGCACGTGCGCGCCTTGATATCTTCTCTCTGCGTCCGTTGTTGGAATCGCCTGTTCGTACCGTACCATCTTGCCGCCACCGTATAGAAATCTTCCCAGCTTTACCACTCATCTTTGTTGTTCTTGCACTATTCTGCGGCTCCGCCTGTAAATACAAATGGCAGAGCCGCCATCCTCTCTGCTTCGGTCATTTGCGCTAGGGTTAAATTTCGTTCTTCCGCGAGACAAGCTAATTCTTCCTTCTCGCTACACGAATTTATTTAAATGCTTACCTACTCCGACGCTCTTGCTCGTTACCTGCAAAGTTGAGGCGCCAGTTTGTAACTGGGCAACTGGCCTTGTGCACGGCGGCCACGAAGATGCCGCAGAATCACCGAGCAGTTTCTCTATTTGTTAAAATACTACGCCACAGCTATCTCTCGATGACGCTGGAGACGCCCACGGACGTTAGCCGTCGGTGCAATGAAGATTCCGTGCAATGCAGCTAAGTCACTCGCGTATACAAAATGCACGACAAGTGAAGCTCGCCGCGCTTTCTCCGCGCACAGGGTTGCTCGACTGCCAACGGCGACGACAATGCCGCGGCTATATCCCAGTCCAACCCTGTCAAGTCCGCGAACAGGTGATAGGAAGGACGGGGTTCGTAACAGCAAAAAGCGCAACTTGTGAATAGAATAGACTTGCGGACTTTAGCAGTCTGCGCTATAAAATTTTATACGATACTCTTGACTTAAATGGTTCAGTTTTAACCTCGCTACGCTCGGGTGCTAACTGCGCCGTCTAAAAAAGAACCATTTAAGTCACACGTATCGTAATGTACTATTTTCTGCACAAACATTTAAATACACGCACACCTGTATATTGTACAGTTTATAGAGCAAGAAAGCTCCACTATATCTAAACCTATGTGTCTCTTATTCTAACCTGTGTTCTCTCTACCTCAATCGAGCCAATTGTCAATTATTCGCTGTCGCTTTAAAACCACATTATTTATAACAATAAAGGTAAGCGCCGGAACTAACAACGCCGAAACAATATGCTCTTTTTTTAACCTCTTAAAGCTTTAACATTATGATTTTTTACTGTTAAGTACATCTAAAAGTTATAACTATAATAAAGTCGTGCGTATCTGAATGCTTTAACATAAAATCTAATCATTACAGATACGGACGTATTAAGACTAACTGTAAAGCCAAGCTGTATATCAATGAAAATCACGACCTGGAGAGCATACAATCATTGAAGCGACACACATGTTTAAAAAGTACGCATGAGAGCATCGAAAGAAAAGTAGTCAGGCAACTATGTAAAAATACTGCTGCGTCTGGATGTCGTACCGCACTACGGAAAATTTTCGATTTTTGTGACGAGTAAGTTAATTCTTATAATTTATATTTATACACGTACACATACAATTAAAGGCGCGAGAAAAGCCGTTGTGAGCACAGCCCTTTTATAACAATACGGGGAAAAGCAATGTTAAAATATATGTAAAATATTCTTTATTGATACAGATATAAGCACCGATACATGATTCCTTATGACGACTACATTCCAACTAACTCACTCGACTTACACTACTGCTTTTATATCCACTCTTCATTTAGCGCAGTTTTACAATTCGGCATTCTCTGCTGCTCAGTTCATCACGCTGTTTAGCTGTGCCATTCTTTCCAGTGTATTGCACTGCCTAGTCGACATACGCTTGACAAAATATATTTGATATTTCAACAAACAACATCGCAAAAAATTGTATCGCGGCTTTCCTAACATCAGGACTAGTAAATAATCGTACGGTAAATAATAATAACTGAGTTCGCGAGCAGGGGCGACTTTCTAGACTCCCTTCTCCACGACTTTCTTATTGAACCTGCTGGGATTGTTCCTAGCAAGTTTCCGGTCATTGTGATTTCCAACGTGACGTGACCCCCTTTACGCGCATCCTGCCTATTGTCGCATGCCTCAAACAAACAACTCGCAGCTCTGGCTAAATGCTCAATATATCCCTGAACGAACTAGACTGTGTGCAGCGTCTTTTTCTTACTCGTCTGTACGTTGCAGGGAGCTACTGATAATATGACTGCGACTGATTGCTTGATCCTTGCTACTTTCAGGACTAATTCATAAAATATTTTCTTATGTTTTAGAAATCCAAAAATCGCCGCAAGTACGTCGTTCAAAACCGTGCAAAAAACAATTCAAAGAGGGAAAAATATACCTCACTCAGTTAGTGGCATTAAAAGTAAATATAATTGTATCGAAGATTTTGCGAAACACCTTGAAGAGAATCCAAGACTTTTGATACGCTAAGGGAAAGAAACGGAGTCCACTATCTCAGCGTATTTAATAACGTCATCATCACAAACGCATCACTTAATAATCTACGACGAAAATTTATTAAATGAATTCAATAATGAAAATGACATGTATTTACTAAACACATTTCGATCAGCACCTGACATAAAAGGAATCAAACAAGTGCTTACAGTAATGTGCAAGAAGTACAATACGGTGAGTTGTGTTATTTTATTATTATTTTAAACAATATTATATATATTTTTACTTGATTGAGCCCCCTTGTTGTATCATCAAAATTCATATAAATTCATTTAATTATTTTAGGTTGTTTTTTGCGTTTTGGTCTTTATGAGCAGGCGTACCACAGTTGCTTATAAGTCGATTTAGAGTCACATTAAGGAAAAATTTCCACGTTTCCAGCCTAAAAGGGCAAACTGTGATTTTGAGAAAGCAGAAATCAGGTCTTTGGGGGAATCGTTTCTGGACATTAGATTGAGAGGATGTTATTTCCACTTTTGCTAAGTAAATATTCGCGTGTGTAAAAATCACATTTATAACTAAAATAATTTGTATTAAATAAAAAATGTATTTCAGGCTATGGTGAGAAAACCAAAGTTGAGAGAATATAGTTTATTTTTGTGGAAAGATAATGCAAAATTGAATCCAAAAGGTCACGAAGTGATAAAAAAGATAATTTTAATTGCTCTTCTTCTGCCCGACTAATTACTGAAGAAAAAGATGAAAAAACACTTCAAAGATAAAGCCAAAACTTTATAAAAATGGAAGAAATTTATAAATTTCTACAATCAAAATGAATGAATGAAGAAGGTGATGCCGAAAGTATTTTCCGTTTATAACGTGGTTGACCAAACAAATAATTTTTTAGAATCGTATCACCGTTAAATAAGCGAAATAATGAGGTCAAACCCCACTGTTTCCTTTTATATTTGTAAGTTACTAGATATTACTTTATCAAAAATATTTTACCACAAATTTAAAAAAAAATACAGCTGTAATATGCGAAACGAATTTTTACAGTCTCTAATAAAAAAAACTCTAACAAAAACTGAACACGTCTACGCGACGATTTATGTATGGCAGCTGTGAAAATTCAAGTATTGTGGTGGAAGGTAATTATGATACAGTTGAAGAAGCTGTCAAGGTTATTGCAGAGGAAGAAAGTAATATCCAAACTAAAGTAAAAGGAGAAAAAGAAAAAGCACAGTTAAAAAAGACAAAAACGGAGAAAAAGAGTAGAAAAAATAAGACGCAAACAGAGAAGAAGAGTAGGAAAACTAAGACAGAAATTCAAGAAGAAAGGCCTTTACCTACAAAAAGAATTGCGAAAAAGAACCAAAACTCTGATTTTGCTTACTTTTAAATTGCGATAAAAAAACCGTTATCTTATTTTTAACAAATGATGATTTGTAAATAGAATTTTATTGTGTATTAGAAAAAACAGTATATATGTGTTATCTTATTCATAATTTGACATTAGACTGAAGTCAAGGTCGACAGTACTTTGGAAGTACTGTTGCACTATACTACACGTGCTCTCCGCCGCCGTGACAAAGGAATTCTTCTCCCGTCAGTTTAGAGCACCGATTAACCGTCGATTTGCAGACGAGCCTTGGTACAGCTGCAATAATTGGGTGCCTACATAATATACCCTTATATCTGATTGCGGACGCAGAGCTGGGCTTCCCCTCGTGCTGCACATTTGTAAGTCTGAGAGTGAAATGTCCAGCCTCTGTGTTGTCAACACACCCTAGTGCCTCTTGGTCAAGCATCACAAGAAGGTCCTGGAGAACCTTTGCAACAAGACAATGTTCAAGAAATGCAGTCTGCCCAGCGCACCGATAAAAGTTGCTACAAGAATAGCAGTGAACGATTCTTTGCCAAAATCTGAGTGCCCGCTACGAGAATCAAGAACGTCGTTGTTCTCGACGACTTGTACCAAGCAGACTATCGATGATGGCAGTTTTGAGGATGTGTCGGTCAAAGTTCTATTCGGCAAGAACGCGGTCGCCAAGTCTAAGATAGCGCCAGGTTCGGTACGCCACTCTGCGTCAAGCATCACGCAGTTTCTCTGTTCGATTCGCAATCGACAACCGAGGCACTGGGACGGCCGCTTTCTGTGCCCTCGCTTAGCCAAGTCGTGGCGAGCATCGTCGAAAAGGCTGTTAATAAGAAGCAACAGCAGCACAGCAGCACATATTCGCTAGCAAGGCTGCAGAGCCAAAAGACGCTGTGCCTACAATTTTTAAGGAAACTGCCATTGAGAAAAGAAATTCTGCCGATTGTGTACATAATTTCGAGCCAAGACTCAGCAGTGCTGTTTATAATAATACCATGTGAACCAGAACTCGAAAATGGGAGTGGAAGTCAATGTGCGAGCAATACCGTGTGATAATGATTCATAGGTTTCGAGTACTGATACATTATGTATATGAATCTAAAAGATTTATGCGAGATGGAAAAAAAGTACACGTGTGCAGAGCTCTAACGTTTTTTTGGATGATTTCGTTGTTTTAAGTAGACGCATTTCTTGTTTATATGTAGAACACTGTGCATTCTCAACAATAATTTTAAACTCTTAAAACAATGTATCGCTGTAGAAATCATTTCTCTAATAGCTATAACGTGCAGTCGCTTTCTATTTACTTTGCTTGATAACAGCTCTTATTTAGTAGAATATAGTCCTCGAATATCGACTTGATAATAAACATATTGTTAAGAAAACGATTGATATTTCCATAATATTAAGTTGACGACGAAACTACATAGCGCGTTCATATAAATGTTTACAGTCATTTATTACGGCATAGCCGTAATCGTCTCACCTGTATCTTTATTCATATACGTATAGGTATATGCGTGTATATTATGAAAATAAAATCTCAACCGTTAATTTTTGAAGTTTTGACTTTTATTACATTATTTTAAAACCATACGCTGTTATTCGTTCCTATTTTTCATCGATATCAATTCAAAATCTTTTAGTATTAAAATTAATTTTTTAATTTACAAAAAATGATTTGAACAGTAAAAAAAATTAACACTGTTCGACGTTGACTTTGATAATGACTTTACAATAAAAATAAACTAGATTGATTTTACCTACAGCAATCATCACCCAGTCTCTCTATAGCTGTAATTCATCCATTAAAATATCCATGGTAAAAAAGTAATGGTACAAGTAATTACTCAAGCGATTGCCTAGGTAAATACTTAAATTTTTTCTCTAAATAAAACAGATTTCTGGCAAAATTTCTCAAGAAATTTCTTAAGAAAATACTTAAGAAATTACTTAAGCAGTTTCTTAAGGAATAACTTATTGAATTAAAATATCCACAAATTTTGAAAAGTAGTTACTCAAGTAAGTGCTGAAGTAAGTCTTAAGATATAAGTGAACGCAGTTTTTATTCCTTAATTTCTTCAGTAACTACTTAAGCAATGGCTTAAGTAATTTCCAAAGTGATATCTCACGCCATGATTGATGCTCAATTATTATATCGAATGCGTCTCTGATTGGTGGGAATTTTTAGTGGGCAAAGTGTTGTCTGGGCGTAATGTCTATGACTCTAAAAGAATAAATCGCACAGTTTATTCTTTTGTAAAAAATAAAACGTACAATTTAATCGTTAGCAAATAATAAATCGCGCGGTTAAATTTTTTGCAAAAAATAAAATTTTGGCCCACCCTTTTCAAAGAATAAATAACACAATTTATTTTCTTTTGTAAAGATTCTATCTCACAGTTTGATTTTTGTAAAAAATAATATTTTTCTTCGTCATTTTTAAAGAATAAATCGCACAATTTATTATTTTCTAAAGATTCAATCTCACAGTCTAATCTTTTAAAAAGAATAACATTTTTCTCTGTCATTTCAAAAGAATAAATTTCGAGTTTTATTCTTTACCAAAAAATTGAATCAAGCGATTTCATCTTTATCAAAGAATAAAATGTATTCCTATAATTAAAATGAATAGATCGTTGTTGTTATTATTATATTGTTGTTATCAATACATATACACTTATTGTTAAATGAAATTATTTATTAAAAATTTTTATTTTCTGATACATCAATGCAAATCAAATCAATGCATGACTGAATCTGCAGATAACATCTTGTAATATGCATAAATACATACAGCATTCATCATTTCATATTCACAAACACATAGCTTTAAAAAAAAGAACATAGCTACTCAAAGAACTATTTGGAGCATCCCTTTGATCTGGATCAAATCTGCAGATTACATCTTGTTATATGCATAAATACATACAGCATTCGTCATTTCATATTTACAAACACATAACTTTGGATAAAAAATCATATATGAACGAATAAGTATTTGCAGCATCCCTCATATCTGGACCAAATCAATTTTATATTAAAATACATGTTAGAAAAAAGCTATGGTCGAATGGTGCTAAAGATGCTTATATTTTATTTTTACGACTTTGAATATGAAATACTCTAAAAAATTTAAAAAAAAAAGATTGCAATATCTAAAAAAAAAATAACTCTTAAAAAAGTAAAAGGTTAGGCGAGTTTGATATATTCCGCAACAAAATTACAGATAGAAAAGAACTAAGATCAATCAAACAACGTCAAGTTTATTATATTTAGTCGTAATGAAGCAAAGAACAACTCTCAAGATAATTAATACGTCACTTGCCATGCCCGTTTCATTTTGTTTATTGGTGAACAACTAAATTTTCTTTTTATATATATTAGAACGTCATACAAACACTATAAGTACAATATAAGTACTATATATATATATATATATATATATATATATATACTATAAACTATAAAACAATAATTAATTAAAAAGTTACAATATCACCGGTAAAAAAAATTAAAACATAATGAATTGTAACAAAAAATGATTCGATAAAATTATTAAAAATAAATCGTTGTCATTTTATTCTACGATTTCACTACTTTTTGTAGATATTAAAAATTTTCCAGTGAAATTTAAAAAGCGTGAAAACAGATTCATCCTTCCCAAGGTTTTTACCTTTAAAGAAAGGTTTTTATCAGAGATTTCATAAATTTTTACTAGACTATGAATAAAGTAAGAAAATAAGATGAATTTAAGAAATTATTATTGAGGAACGAGAAAAAAGCATGAAAAAAAATTTGACATCAAAACGGAAACGGAAAGGTGCACCTAGGCCCCGTCATCGGCCACCCTAGACACATCGACACAGCCCCGGTACGCGGAGGACACCTGAATGCAAAAAAACCACGGGGCGCTGTACTTGGTGCGAACAAGTAATGTTGCACGTTGAATCTTCATTCATATTTAATGGTAATTTAAAAATTACATCTGAAGTTCTTTCATTTATTAATAAATTTGCTGCTATACCAGTCCATGCTATAGGTAAAACACTTATTTTTTCTTTATTTAAATGAGTGATAATTGTATTTAGTAAGTAGTTTTTATCACTACCTCCAGGTCAATTAATAAAGAAACACTTCACTTGATTAGTATTATTAATTACACTATTTATTACTGCATCGAAAATTTCACGTTGTTTATTCGTTAAAGAGCTCATATTGTATAATGAATCATTTTCAATTTCATTTGTTGCATAAAATTCTTCATAATTGGTTTCCTCAACATCCTTACTAAATTTAGGTAAATTGAAATCAGTGTATACCCGTGACTTGTTAAAATGGAGTTGATATGTTTCAGTGAGATATTTTCACGTATTTCTTTAGTTAACAATGGACTGTAAAAATATGCTTCAAATTTTTAAAATAATTCTTTAACATTTACTGGGTTATGAAATACGCATATACAACCAAACAGATTATACAGAGCTTTAGGAAATTCAACCTTGATTGCTTATTCCAAGCATTTGTCCCATTCTTCATCGGTGGTTATTAATTTTCTAGCTACAACTACTTCATGAAATGTTGCGTATGTAACATTTTCCAATGTTTTTAATTCTTCATAAGATTGAGCCCCTTTAACATGTAATAATAATCTTTAAAAAAATCTTGTGCGATCCTTCAGATTTACAAAGTACATTCTACTTATCATTGGCTTTCAAACTCTTTTTCTCGGTGTCCATTTCTTTGTTTTTTCGGTACTACGGTATATTATTAGGTGCTCTATGTTTTGAATTGTTTCTAGTGGTTGACCATTTTCACCTACAAATACCACAGCTACTTCATCACATTTAGCTGCGTTATATCTACGTTTATCATGTTTAGAATTGCGTGTTCAATATATTATAATTCTTTACTATTAAACTTAACGTTAATGTTTTTCAAACGACTTTGTTTTTCCATATCGACTTCGTGCATCATTTTGTATGATTTAGCGTACATGTTTACTTGTCGAAAATAATTATCTAATTCCTTTAATAACATTAAAGAACATGACACATTAGTTTGTAATCGTGATTACGAGGCGATTTCATTATCAATGATGTATAGTTGCCTATATTTTCTGGAAAATTTGACTACTTATTTGAATAACTTGAGGGCCTTTTACAAAAAGAGCGTCAAATCTAGTTCCAAAACTTGTGAAGGCAAGTGTATTATTATATTGTCTAATATTACTTTAAAAGTGTTTACTTTCGTCAGTATTTCTAGAAACTAATTCTTTTAAACGTTGAGGGGTTAAGCACGGGTTGAATCCTGCAAAAAAACAAAAAGATATTCTTCTTACCAAATAATTTTTTATTTGATATAATTTGAAAAAAAAATTCTATCAAAAATATATAAAATATACACCATTTTTATAAAAAAAAAACATGTATATACCTTGTAAAATCATTGACCAAAATTCATGATATTTCACTATATAAATAAGTGTTTTTAGTCACTTAGTATAGTTTTTAGATAAAAAAATTTGTTGCTAACGATATTTAATTCATATTTTTTGGAAATGTCTCTTGCTCAGTTTGAGGGGGCATGTTTAAGGTACATTTTAAGCTCGAATAGAGTAAAGAAGACGGTTTGGATCTTTTAGAAAGCCGTGGCAAGTGACTAAAACACTTATTTGTATATTAAAATGTCATGAATTTTGGTCAATGATTTGACAAGAAATATACATGTTTTTGTCCGATAAAAATGGTCTATATTTTATATTTTCGATAGAATTTTTTTTAATTTATATCAAATAAAAAATTTGTTGGTAAGAAGAATATCTTTTTGTTTTTTTTTTTTGCAGGATTTAACCCAGGCTTAACCTCTTAAGGATAAGTGATATTGTCAGATAATACAACGTTTCCTCTATTGCAATAATTAGAAAACTTCTTATCACATAATATTTCAAATTTGAAATGTTTAGCATTACAGAATTTATATATTTAACTCATGCTATCTAAATCATTCTCCATAATTGCTGATTCATCGAAATCGAAATCGAACATGGCATCCAATTTTGTTATCGAAAATTCATTGAATTTTTTAATAGCGTAACCTTCGTATTTTTTATATTTATTATTAAAATCTTATTACATTTTTATTTTTTTAGAGCTATAAATATATATATATATATATATTTATAGCTATATATACACCTAATTAACTGAGCGACGTTAGGAGTGAGGTAACCTTGCTAGTAGTATATTAAAGAAAAAACTAGCAGACAGTTGTTAAGTTAACAGAGAAAAAGTAGAAAATCCGAAACTATAAGTAGTCAGAATTAACAATTTTAAAGGTTCAGATGTCAAAAAAAATTAGAAAAAGAAATAAACGAAAGAAATTTTAGCAAATTTACATACAATAACAAAAAATGTGCTGTTCTGAATAATTATAAAAACCATAAAATTTAATTGCAGAAAGCGTTAATTGAAATGTCAACAGAATTATATTAATGTGTCAGAGAAAGCAATAATAGACTTTTTGTAGGATAGAGTTTATAATTATTTTAATATAAAACCTTGCTTTAACTGTGGCACATTTGGACACAACAAAATGAAGTGCCAAAAATGCGCATATCTGTTTTAAGTGTGCTGGTAATCAGAACATGGTGGGAATGTCAAGGTAACATAATGAAATGTTTGAACTGCGTCTACAGCAATAGCAAATACAAGACAGAATACAATATACAACATCTGGCAACAGATAGCCACGAATGTAAAATCTTGCAAGCCAAGATAAGAAAGTATATTGGCTTTACCGATTAACCTATAATACCAAAATATGTCAGCATGGCAGGGGCTACGTCAGCTAACGTAGTGGGATTAAGAACTTCTAGTATGTCAGCAACTTTGCTTAACTGTCTCAACTTTAATATTTAGAATAAAGGAAAAAACAGGAATTAATTATGAATAAGGATTTTAATATTAAAGAAATAAGCAAGATAGAGTGCGAAGCAGAAAATATCAGAAAAACAGAACAGAAATATTATAAAGAAAAATAATTCAATTGTGTGCGGGAACATAAGAAGTCTCAATGCAAATTTCGAAAAATATACAGTCGTCATGATGTACCTAAAGCCAAATTCTTAAGGGGATGTCATCGCTAAAAACACTGTTTTTCTATTACGTATAACTTTTTAAATAAAGCTCGTAGTGAAAAACCAAGCTTGTAGTGCTCTAGTGTTAGGTTTAATAAATCATTCTACTAAGGGAAATTTCGATCGGACGTTTAGTGTTTCGAAAATCTTTGAAATGCGAAGAGATGATTACGTATACTCACGCGATTACAGCACCAACCTTGAAATCTAATCTTACATAAAACTCTTTAAGAAAAACTTGCAATGAAAAATCGAGCCTGGAGCGCCGTAGTGTCAAGTTTAATAAATCGTTCTACTGAAAACAATTTGGATCGAAGGAACAACAGATGCACTTGATTGTCTTGCTGATATTATATACAGGAGATTAGACAAAAGTAAACCAATAATAACGACATTTTCAGACCTAGCCAAAGCTTTTGACACTATTGACCACAGAATATTATTGGGTGAGTTAGAAAAATATGGAATTAGAGAATGTGCCTCAAAACTTTTTAACGTCTATTTATTATGTAGGAAACAATGCGTTAAAATTAATAACTGTAAAAGTGACTACAAAGATATTCCCATAGAACTTTCGCAAGGAACCATATTAGGTCTATTGCTTTTTATCTTATAGGTAAACAATCTACCCACAGATATGTGAAAGGATTCTATAATTTCTTATGCTGACGACACGGTCGTCATCTCGAGTGATAGCTCGTGGTCTTCAGCACAGGACGAGATGAATGTTCATCTCAGCAAAGTCGCCAAATAACCGACGTTAAAAAAACTATCGCTTAATGTAAATAAAACAGTATACATATATAGCTTACGGCAACCACTGTGATAGTGTTCCAGAGTATATACATATTAATATTGGAATCAACATAATAAATAGGGTTAAAAATCATAAATATTTAGTAGTAGTATTTAGGGCTGTAGATTTTAGTATCCATGTGGCAATATCCGTCATGGATGCGGTGTCTAGAATGGCAGATAACGGAGTCCAGGCAGTGCACAACGTTCTCCTTGGGGCAAACTTATTTAAATGAGTTATGCGTGCTGTCCAGGTACATGAGGTCATCGATGACGGGGTCGAGGTAGTGCGTTCCGTAGGTTTCATTGTCTAAGTGTAAAAACTGATTCTAGACAGTAAAAGATAAGGGTCACACTACCTGGACCCCGTCATCAACGACCCTATGTACCTGGAAATCATCCACGAGAGATATTGATATCCCCGTGTGCACTACCCAAATCCCATCATCGGCGACTCTAGACACCTAAACACCATCCATGATCGATGTTGACCGATATATCTATTACGGAGAGCACGTTTTTGGGTCGCGACATCGGCGACCTACGATACCTGCTCAGGTTCTGCGCTTGATTCCTACACCTAGTGGTTAAGAAGTGCAAATAGCACTTTCCGGACGCTATTATTGGCGTTATAAAAGTATAATAAACGACTTATTATTCTTTAACAATAATCTACCAAAAACGCCATACAAAATGCATGTGACCACTCATAGGGTTTCTACCGAGATTTGAAACCCAGAATCTACCGATATTTGAAAAATATCGTTGATTTTGACTGATGAACCCCCAATTTTTCTACTAGGGTATATCTTTTGGTATATTCTTATTGTTTCACAATAGCTAATCCACTTATTCAACCTTACCTGCTAAAGTTTAATACCTGACATTGCTTTAATTGATTTCACAACATTTGTCAGCGTACATTTAAGTTAAATATGTTTTACTAAAATTCACATAAAGTATCAGTTTTACTAAAATTCACATAAAGTATCAGTTTTACTAAAACTCACGTATAGATACCTCGCCACGTTAAGTTACCGTTGGAAGACTTGCTGGCTGATACCGGGTCGTTGTTCCCTCTTGCAGCAAGAGCCGGTCGAGACATCTTCTTCTCGCGCTTACACACTCTCTCTCTCTCTCACACTTTCGCACGTAATCGGTAGTTGCTCGACGTCAGTCTCACGTACGAAGCGAGGCAAATCTTACTTCGCGCTTGCGCAACGTCGGGTTTATACGATGCGTGAATCTGTCCGTTTTTGCGCCTCGTTCCAGATAATAATATAAAAACTAGAGGACTAAGATCCAATGTTTTTTAATTTTTCTTGAAATTAAATTATTATAAAATATTATTTTTAAAACTTGGTTCCATTTTTTCGTGTTATTATCTTAATTATAAAACCTGTATTTGTACTCATTATACTGTACTACTTTATTTTATGTATTCTGACATTTTCTTCTTTTTTCAAAGTCACGTGATTAAGCTTTTTGATACAAATATGTGATAATATAAACAAAAATGTAAAAAAATGTAATAAAATATACATTACACGATTTCTTACAAAATAATATACTTACATACGATCAATTACATTTCGTTATACTCTTACGTTTTATTATATTTGTTATTTTAATAAACAAATTCCAGGAAATATTTACATTAATGGATTCGTAATAACACGTACTAAAACAAAGCAAAATAGAATAACATGTAACAAATTGTAGAAAAACGTAAATAAGGTCCGAAAACTAGCACTGTGGCACAGAATAGTACAGTTTATTACATTTTTCTACGTTTCTTGATACTTTTTTATGTTCTCTATTTCCACTAGAGTTTCTCAAAAATGTATGAGGATGTTCGCTCTATAAGCTCTGCTCAAGTAGCATAATTATTGGCCTCACCATTGCTACTGCGCAAATAGCATAGCAAAATATATCTGTTCTTGTCGGTTTAGAAACGTATGTGCCTAGTGTAGAAAACATGGAGCAAAACCATCACAAAACCACTTTCACGTAATTACTGCCAATTTTTCATAATTTCTATTTAGTGCTACTCTTATGCCGATGTATAAGACATTTATAGATTTTTGCTATATAGAATAAGTTAGATCGTCTATTCGTACTATATAAACACTGTATGTTGGTCTAAGACCATCTATAAGACAGTAAAACAAAATGTTCAAAATTTCCCTGCGAATTCCTAGGATGCTTTGGCTAAATTTTGCAGTATTTATCGCAGTATTATATAAACACTGTATGTTGATCTAAAACAAAACGTTTGCAATTTCACAGCCAATTCTAACTTTGCAGTGTAGTTATCGGAAAATAATGATAGTTTAAGTGACGACCCCTTTCATACATCCTACACTATGCACATAAGTTCATGGACAGGCTAGCATAGCTATCCGTGCTGTAAATATTTGATAAGGATCGATTGAATTTTTTATTGAATTTGAAGTTATATCGTAATCCCACTCTTTTTATTAGAACTCAATTAAAATCGATAGAATATATATGAGTCGATAAAATTTCATACGAAAACAACAATTAAAATACTAACGATACTAACAATACTAACGGTTGGCCTATATTGGCTTTAATAGTCAATTATAGTATAGAATTGTATCGATTCATATTGATTCTATCGATTTTAATAGAGCTTTAATGCAAAAGGTGAGATTAAGATATAGCTTCTAATTTGAGTGAAAATTTAATCGATTTCTATTAACTATTTTCAACAAGGTATGTATTTTGCTATGTTATGCAACGGCCATGACAGGGCCAAAAACATTATCAAGTCCGGCGATTTAGATATGCAATAGTTGCCGAATACTGTCCGAAAGAGGAAACAATATATACTGGAAGAAATATATAAGTTATCAACAGAAGGTAATTGAAGGCGCACACACATGTACACGCAGATCTGTGCTTGCGCGCATGCGCGCGCGCGTGTGTGTACATCTCACTGGCCACGAGCTCTCTCTCTCTCTCTCTCTCTCTCTCTCTCTCTCTCTCTCTCTCTCTCTCTCTCTCTCTCTCTTATTCTACTATTTCATTAATCAAAATAATTAATAACAAGTTCTTTTAATTAACAATAAAACATATAACAGAAATAAACATTAGAGAACTATACGTGCATAGTAAAAAAAATGTTAAATAGAATTGAATTTTTTTAATTATTTTTGACTGCCTTATCACTATTAACTTATCCTATAGCTATATTCTTTTTCAGCATCTAACGAAAAAGATTGTCGGTAATCAGTTATTTTACAGTGAGGGTATGTAATTTATAAATATATGCAATATAAAAAATCATATTTGTTATACCAGATTCTGTGTCAGATTTTTCTAAATACCTTTTTATAAAGCATTTACTTAATTTCACATTTTAAAAACTATTCTTACCCTCGCACGTGAATTGTCCATAATGTTTCCCACTGCTTTTATCACCACAAACTATGCATTCAATATTCGATGATTTGTCTGTTTGTGAATTACCAGACTGATTTACTTGGTGTCCAGGCGTCGCACTTTGTTGCAACAAATCTCGAGAAGCGGCAATAGATCCAGAGGACATTAAGCACGCTATATCTTCAGTCACTGCTGGTGAAATCAAATTGGTTGGAGGCATCGAAACATTAGACTCTGTTTGATTATTTACAGAATTGTTGCAAATATTACTGAGCACAGTAGAAGAATCCCGTGTTGCCCAACTAGGTGATGGAGCTACCATCGCCATAGAGGCGGCGGTGCCACGCGCCAAAAATCCCAGCTCCAATGTGACAACTTGATTAGATTTTTTGATTGTTGGTCGATTATTAAATGCATGAATGAAGTAAGATTATACTTATAACCTCAACCTGAATACTAAGTAGCTTTTTCACTTAATAATCAGCACATTTCTACTGTGCTGATGAAATTAATTTTATTCAAGACAATCAATTTTGCTAATTTTTCAACTTTTACATTTTCTGATTGAGATGATAATACTTAAATTAAAAAAAGGTAAAATGTATTACTTTTCATAGAAACAAATTCAATTCCTAAAATAAATTACGATTTCAAATATACACATTTATTGTTTTCTCTGTTCATAAGCAGATTAATTGTATACACAACACATAATCGATTCTGCGATTAATTTTGTAGGATTTTTGTATTTATCACTTCTATCACAGTATTAACACTAATAAAAATGGTATTATAATATTAAAGTATATAAAAAGTTGATGCAAACAGTTATACAAACAAATAAAGTATACTCAATAGTAGCTTCAATAATGTTTATAATACTCCCAAACACATATGTCACATTTTGGTGTTTTTTACTTCATAGATGAATTTATAAAAATTAAAAAATGATTTGCTTGGCTTATGTGTACTCGGAGACCATGTAGATACTGACTGCAGAGCTTTGCGACCCTTGACATTTCTCTCTTCCTCCCTACTCCTCTCTCTCTCTCTCTCTCTCTCTCTCTCTCTCTCTCTCTCTCTCTCTCTCTCTCTCTCTCTCTCTCTCTCTCTCTCTCTCTCTCTGCCTCTCTCCCTCCTTCTTGCTGCTCTACTAGAAACGCTTGTTGAGTTCTCGTGGTAAAGTTGTTTCCATGGATACTGTAGGTGGGGTCAAAGAAAAGGCATGCCCCAAGTTTACTTTCATTGGCTATGCTCATTTCAGTGTCTACATTCACAACTAAAAGTATTTCTGATTAAAAAAACGTAGGTAATTAAAATTAATAACTTGTTAAATCTTCCCATTCGAATGTCTTATAAACTTAATTTGACTTGATAATTTATAATAACTGATACTTTTTACATAAAGTATCAAATTTTTAACAGACATTTTTGAGGTACAACGTTGTTTTTGAAATTTACATTATTACTAAAAAGTTGATTATCTCGAAGCAACGTTTATCAGTTCAAGTAATATTTTATTTGTTAATCTTCACTATTTTAAATCAAGCTAAATTTTAAATTTTTACTGATTTGTCAATACTACATAAGTAAAAGTTGCATTTCAGTTTAAGCTTAATAAAAAGTAAAATTTATAATGAATTATTAAAACATTTTGTATGAGCAACAAATATGTCGTTAAGAAATTACAAATTCTTGATAATTCTACCCTGGCGAAAAAATTCACTGTTTTTTTCTGCTTTTTATTGTTTTATTCTGTGCTTTCATGTTGATCGTAGTTGTAATTTAAATATTTATGTTGAAATTTATTAAAAATTTTACAATTTCGTTAAAACTTATAAAAAAAATGTATAAAATTGTATAAAACTATATTTTTTCCACCGGATTTGGAAATTTGAAACAATAAAATGTATTAAAATGCAGGGAAAAACAGAAAATAGCAGCAAATAATGAGATATAATTTTCAAAAATGAATAAGGTAAAAGCACCAGTACTGGGACATTTTTTATATACCCCTTCGGAATAAATGCAAATTATGAGATTCAGTCGCAAATTAAAAAAAAAGCATAGTATTATCGTGTAGCCAGGGAAATTTCCTATCGAATGAAGAAAAGTTTGCGTTTTAAGCCTTTTCTATCCTGATAAATAATAATTTTAATAAAAGAGTCGATGACTGCAGTAGCGGGACACGATTTTCGAGTTGGCCGTAGTAGCGGAACAGGCACTTGGACCCAGTACTGGGACAACTATTAAGAGTTATTATTCCTTACTTTTTTTTATATGCAAACATATAAAAGTTCCATTTTCGTTTTATTTGGCAATACTAATCGATCTATATACTTTAGAGTTAATTTGAATCGATGAATTAAAAATTCCAAAAAGTGGTAATCAGAGACGCATAACCTCACTTTTTGAGGTTAGAATTACAACCAAAATCAAGAAACATTGAAATACGTGAATTCGATTTTTTCCCAGGTACATTCGATTTGATATTATCAATTGTTATTAGAAAAACTGTTTAATATTCTTTAAAGTACATTTCAGTTGCTGAATGTTATTAAAATTTGTGTACTTTTGCGTGTCCCAGTTCTGGTCCTGCTATAAAATATGGCAGGCGTACTTGGACACTTAATTTTAGAGAAAATAATTATTTTTTTCACTAAAAACAACGCGAATGATATTCATTAGTGTGCCATCTATCATTGAAAAGCATTACTTTAGTGCTGTCAGATTAATATAATTACTAATATAATAGTAGTAATTTCAACTGTGATTTGATATAAAAAAGAGAAAGATACCTAAATTTTGAGCAATTTTCATAAATTAAATTATGTAAATTCAATGACTTTTGTGAATTTTAAACAACTTTAAAATAAAATTTCAGGTAACAAATTTTTTGATGATTATTACATGATATTTAGCTGAATATTATTTTATCTCACATTAACGCAAATTGATAACTTTTAGCTTCAATAAAAATATTAAACTGATATCACTTAATAATCAGCTGACGGTGGCATGGTTATCAACTGATTATCAGCTGATTATCATCTAATAATCAGTTGCTGGTCATCTATCTTTTTTAGTAGGGTTGTTCAAGCTGAATATGACATTTCTTTCCTGAGATAGTTTTTTATCTTTCAAGCGGCATTTTGATTAATTTTTTAAACTTTTTAATAAATTCTTGCACTTATGTGCTCTCAAATCTTCACATTACATGCTCAAATTTTTTCAACCGTTTATTAACATTTTTAACTAAGTGAAAAACCTCCAAAACTATTTGTTTACCTTCCAGCTGCCGCTATGATTGCAATTTGAATTTTTATGTAACCCAACTTATATCATTGTATTACTGTATAGTTGAGCTACAACTGACTGTTTATCCCAATAGTAAGCGATTTTTTTCTCTAATATATTCAACAAAAAAGCCAGAGGACTATCATTTTTTAACCGATAGTAGTCTCCTCTTCGTACGTAAGTCCGCACTCAAGTGTCCGTACTCAAGTATCTCTTTTTTGGCTGGCATGCAATTAAGGCAATAAAGGATATGCAGGTAAAAAGGGCTTTATTGACCGCTTTCACCTTTTTGCCCACTTTTCGCGGGAAAAAAAAATCTTGTTGCCCGCAATTAAAACAAGAAAAATTTTGAATTCTTACATTTAATGTTTATATATTTGAACAAACGTAGGGTTGCCGTGTCAAAAAATTAGTTTAAATTAATACGAAAATAAGTCGGCGCGTGGCATAAAATATGGTGTGCACCAAGAGTTGAGTGGGCTTTTTGACCTTGTGTGGTTGCAGTACGATGTGTGTCTACGGTTCGGGTTAACTCACCTTAGCTCGTACTGCGACTCCATAATCGATCTAAGCTCACTTTACGCCCTTATTACACAATATATTATTGTTTGAAACTACGTAAGGTTGCATTTTCTAATTTAAACTTGCATTGACAAGGAAGCTAGATAAATATATCTTTAATCCTGTTATAACTTGCGTATTTGCATATACCTGTTTCCAAGACAATATATGAACGAAAAAAATCGCACAAGCGATTTGATGAATGTCTGGAATAACTAACTGCATTTACCAATAGTTAAGAGGTCTAGCCTAGGTTGAATTCTGCAGAAAAACAAAAGATATTCTCTTTAATTAAATTTGTTTCCTAATGTAACTTAAAAAATCTTTTTCTTCTGAAAAATTATTTGCATGCCTTATAAAATAACTGAGCAAAATTCATCAAATTTCACTACATAAATCAGAGTTTTAAGTCACTTGTGCGTTCTGAAAGATCTGGACTATCTTCTCCACTTTATCTAGGCTTAAAATGTTTCCTCATAACATGCTCACTTAGAATAATCGAGAGAAATTTGTTTGCTTTATATTGTATTGTAGCTAACAATGTTTAAGGTGTTACATCTTGAATATTATATTGAGAACTAACATAAAGGGCGTAATGATATGTCTTAGTGGTTAGGCTCTTTTATTAATTAAACTTGCGATTTTATGTATTCATAATGAATAAGTAAATTCACTTACTTTGCATTGATGTCGAACAGCGTTAGAAGTATCCTTGATTGAAGGAAAGGTTCTCGACAATAAAGTTGCACGCACCAACGTATTTAAAGTCTTCAATATAAGTGATTTATTTATTGAACTTTTACAAGTAAGAATATGTTATAATTTATTAACTAATAGAGATTTGTAGTAAGATATTGATTCGCGCCAATTGTCGAACAGCGGCGTACGGAGCCCGCGACTGAATACGAACTGCTCGTTTGAGCGCGTATAAGGCTTTTTAAATCCTTCGTTCGTAACGTAATTTTTACAATATTTACAAACTTAAAATTACGGAAAATGTACACGTTAAAAGTAGCGCTCGCTTACAACGTCACGAATTGCTGATTGAGCATTTCGCTGAATCGACACTGACATGCATTCGGCCGTGTGTCGAAATCGTACAACGCACGCAATGCATTTTTTTTATTTTGAGAGTTTGAATTTCAATGTTTGCATTCTAAAGATTATCATATTTTCAGTTTTTTAATAAATTTATGATGTGAGTCGTACGACGTAACAAAGGTACGAAATGAGTTTTTAGTAAAAGTGATGCATATTATGGTTAAGGGTAAAAATTTTGAAAAATAAAAATTAGAAAGAGTAAAGATTAGAAGTTCAAAATTTATAAACTGAGTTTTTAAAATAAAAAAATTATAAAACAAAAATGTTGGATTAAAATATTGCAAAAGGGGATATTTGTGGTTGAAATATTGCAAAAGAGCTATTTTTAGTAATTTTAAAATTTAGATTTTCAAAATTATATCTTTGAAATATTTAAGAACTTAAAATTTGTTGGCGATATTAAGCAATATTACCTCTACTTTTAGCGTGGTCAATCATTTTTTACACCCACTTACCCATTGTGACACTCGATGCAATGTTTTGGAAATTTGTCCACTGTCCGTAAGGTTCTAGTTGTACCAGTAGTTCTTTTGCTAAATTGGTAGATTTAGTAAATGCAGAGATTTTAATTTGAATAAGTAGAAGATGTTTTATAAACAAAAAAGTGGCATAATAAGCAAAAAAAAATGAAAAAATTCAGTATTTTTATCGCCAAACATTTTCTACTTATTCAAATTAAAATCCCTGCATTCATGCCAAATCTGCAGGTGTACAAAGTATTCTTCTAAAATTTTAGCCCAAAAGATCCACTCGTTCACTTGAAATCCTACAGACAGTAAAAAAATCCCGAAACATGGCACCTAGTGCCACAATGGATAAGTTGGTGCAATATATGATTTACCACAGTATAAGTAAGGGTAATATTACCTAATATCACTAGAAAAATTTTCAAATAAGTTACTTTAAATTTGTAGTTTTTCATGATAAGTATTTTTTTTCAGGTATTAAAAGTGGTTTGTTTCCTTAACTTAGGCTTGAGATCTTAGAACCAAATATGTAGGCTTATATTTAAAATTTAGACCTATGCCTATTTAATTTTATTCATGGTACATACTTTTACATTGAAAATACTTTTAGGAATGGAGAATTTGTTGTATAACGAATATATTTCATAGAAAAGGAATAAAATTAATTTTTTTCTCGACGTTTCGGCCAACGTAAACTTTTATAGTAGCGGCCATTTGAAAATATTTTATTATATTAAAATAACATGGTGTTATTTAATTGTAAGTATAACTTTTGTTTGTGTGAATAAACTTATATAATTGTTATTTTAATATAATGAAATATTTCCAATATAAAAGTACGTACTATAAATGTACTATGGATAAAATGAAACGGGCATGAATACATTACATAGTAACTTGCCATGCACTTTTTTTTAAGGCGAAGGCGTAAATGGACACCTAGACCCCGTGGCCAACAAGTGTGCATATGTACATGTACATCTAGACCAGGAAAACTATAAAGTGCACTACCTTATTAACCTCATCATCGAATACTACATATGCCTTGGTACCGTCGCTTAAAAGTATCCCTGCTAATAGCTGAAGATTAAAAGCGATAAAATTTGATTAATTTTAATTACATTTTAATCGTTCTCAATACTTCTAATCCTCGTGATCATTTTAGAAGAATCAATTTTAATACATTTTAAATATAGGGAGCGAAGATATGATATGCCCGATTGTGAGAAAACATTAAATACTGTGCACAAATATTACTATAAAAAGAATACTTTTCTGAGTTGCCAATATAAATTTGTAGAATGTGAAGCATTTTGAAAAATCATGAAAATTTGTAAAAATTATGACAGGTTTCATGTTAGTGATGCTCCAAATTTAAATGTAAAATTTTTAATTTCCACATTATTTTACATTCCAACACAATTACTCAAAGTTTTTCACATTTATCATTTCCACAACATTTTTATTGTATTGAACAATAAACAATTAAAAAGTATTGAAATCACCTACTAATATTATATGTTAAGAAACATTAATTTAATCTAGATTAAAAACGATAACACTACATCATGATCCAGCGAATTTCAGACAATATAAAGAGCATTGCAACCGATTGAAAACGTTTAGATACGATCAAATTTTATACCAAAAATAAAAATTCATTGTGATTATGCAAAAAGATTGAATTATACTAAGAAATAAGATTAAGACTCGTCACCAGGCGGCGTCCTATATATATATATATATATATATATATATATATATAATATATATATATATATATATATATATATATATATATATATATATATATATATATATATATATATATATATATATATATATATATATATATATATATATATAATATATATATATATATATATATATATATATATATATATATATATATATATATTATATATATATATATATATATATATATAATATATATATATATATATATATATATATATATATATATATATATATATATATATATATATATATATATATATATATATATATATATATATATATATATATATATATATATATATATATATATATAGGACGCCGCCTGGTGAAAAACGATAATTATATTATCATAAAATGTTTTAAAAATCCGTTATATATATATATATATATATATAACGGATTTTTAAAACATTTTATGATAATATAATTATCGTTTTTTATACCATTTTAATCGTTATTGTAATACAAAATAATAGTTTATAATATATTTGTATTCTGAACTGTTACAATAAATTCTAATACCTAATAAAGCCAAAATTACGTTACACAAACGACTATCAAAAGCGATTACGGTTTTTGAAATCGTTTTTGATCTTCGGATATTAGCAGGGTATTTATACCTAGACCCGAAAAACTACGAAATGCACTACCTGAACCTCATCATCGGGCACTACATTCGCCAGCTGGTGTTTACACCAAGCCACAGTGTGTTTTTAACCTACTTGATCGAATTCACCGCATATACTTTACATGTAGCATTAAGGATAGTACTGTAGATGATTCATCAGAAAAGTTAAGTGACGATTCCTTGATTTTGTAGTTGGATGGATGACCAGCATTGTACAAAATAAACAAATATTTAAATCTACTTTTTTAGGTTTTACAAGTCATACATGTCTGAAAACTTTGACTGTGGTGTTACACCTGTTATAATTTTTTTTAACAAATATTAAAATATTTTTCGTTAGGACTTATAGCAGTATGTGCAATAGTACGACCAAAAAAGCTATTTATACTAAAGAAGTGATTTTTCACTCTTTCAGATTTAGAGAAAGAAGTTATCAAAAAAAAAAAATTCACTCTTGCCGTGCCCTCGTCTTATAAATTATGTAAATATAGAATATGATATATTATCGTTTCCTCCTAGAGGAAGCTTTGTGATAGTAAAATTTTCAGTTTCGCTAAAAGTTCATAGAAAAGTACTTGGATCTTTTTGGGGAGTTCGAATCATGCATTTCTAGAAAATGTTCGCGTTGATGGTATACAATAAAATAACGACAAACGATAATAAAAACTAGCAGGGTCACCTCACTCCTAACGTCGCTCGGTTGATTAAGTATATATATATATTTATAGCTCTAAAGAAAATCAAAAAGTAAATAAATTATATTAATAACTGCAAAAAATACAAAGGTTACGCTATTAAAAAATTCAATGAATTTTCGATAACAAAATTGGATGCCATGTTCGATTTCGATTTCGATGAATCAGCAATTATGGAGAATGATTTAGATAGCATTAGTTAAATATATAAATTCTGTAATGCTAAATATTTCAAATTTGAAATATTATACGATAAGAAGTTTTCTAATGGTTGCAATAGAGGAAACGTTGTATTATCTGCAATATCACTAATCCTTAACGTTTAAAAGAATTAGTTTCTGGAAATACTGCCGAAAGTAAACAATTTTTAAATAATATTAGACAATATAATAATACACTTGCCTTCGCGAATTTTGGAGCTAGATTTGATGCTCTTTTTGGGAAAGGCCCTCAAGTTATTTGAATAAGTGGTCAAATTTTCCACAATATTTATACCTTACATCCAGACGAAAACGACGCCAAAAGATATGGGCAACTATACATCATTGATAATAAAATCGCCTCGCAATAACGATTACAAACTAATGTGTCATGTTCTTTAATGCTATTCAAGGAATAAGATTTTTTCGACAAGTAAACATGTACGCTAAATCATACAAAATGATGCACGAAGTCAAAATGGAAAAAAAATCGTTTGAAAAACAACAAGGTTGAGTTTAATAGTAAAGAAATTATAAAGTATTGATAAACGTAGATATAACGCAGCTATATGTGATAAAGTAACTGTGGTATTTGTAGGTGCAAATGGTAAACCACGAGAATATCGAGATGTGTGTATATATTCAAAACATAGAGTACCTAATAATATACCGTACATTAGTAAACATGTAGATCCTATGTCATATCCACTTATGTATCCTAATGGAGGTTGTGGATGGATGCCCAATATAAAAAATAAAAATAACAAACACAATATTTTATTGCTACAATTTTATTGTCATAAATTCAGCATTAAAAACGATTTTAATCCTCACTTAAATTTAGGAAAATAAACTCAACAATACATTGTTTATGCTTGGGTAAAAGTTGAAGGTTCACGATTATTTTTTTAAAATAAACTTTGTAAATTCGAAGAATCGTGTAAGAATTTTTTTAAGATTATTATTATTACATGTAAAAGGGGGGCTCAATCTTATGAAGAATTAAAAACATTGGAAAATGTTACATACGCAACATTTCATGAAGTAGTAGTAGCTAGAAAATTAATAACCACCGATAAAGAATGGGACAAATGCTTGGAATAAGCAATCAAGGTTGAATTTCCTAAAGCTATATGTAACCTGTCGGGTTATATATGCGTATTTCATAAGCCAGTAAATGTCAAAGAATTATTTAATTAATATGAAGCATATTCTTACAGTCCATTGTTAACTAAAGAAATACGTGAAAATATCTCACTGAAACATATCAATTCTATTTTAGCAAGTCACGGGTATACACTGACTAATTTGAATTTACCTAAATTTAGTAAAGATGTTTATTAAAGGATTAATTTAGTAAAGGAAGCCAATTATGAAGAATTTTATGCAACAAATGAAATTGAAAATGATTCATTATACAATATAAGCTCTTCAACGAATAAACAACGTGTAATTTTCGATGCAGTAATAAGTATATTGTGTAATTAATAAAGCTTATCAAGTGAAATGTTTCTTTATTGATGGACCTGGAGGTAGTGGAAAAAGCTACTTACTAAAAACAATTACCACTCATTTAAATAAAGAAAGAATAAGTGTTTTGTAGCATGGACTGGTATAACAGCAAGTTTATTGATATGCATTATAAGTAATAATAATAAAAAAATAAAATAGATTAGTTGTTGAGAAAAGATGTGGTGAATGGCTTCACGGCACACAGGTACAGTAAGCACTTTAATATAATAGTAGATTTTTGCAGTTAAAAGATAAGTAGTATAATAAGATAAGTCTCTTTCAGGTACATATTAAGCAATTAACTTTTATCAAGTTTTCTAATAACATTAATAGAAAAAACTAAAATCTCAAAATCACTATGAAAAAAACGCGTTCACAAAATGTATAAACAGATTGTTTTTACACTATGTAATAGTAAACACAGAGAAAATGAGACTTGAAAGGTTTAAATACACTGAGTAGAATCAAAGATACAGCTGTATACGAACGAACATACACACCCCTGGTAAAAATATTGATGTGATTTTGTGATTATTAATTTATTAAAATGTTATTATTAAGTTATTAAAATGAGTTAAAATAATTAATTACTGTGGCATAAGCCCCCATTTTCCGCACTACCATCCGCATGATCACTCATTTTAAAAAATAAAAAAGTGTTTAGGCGTATAGTTATTCTGAACTAAATATTTATCTAATTAAATAACATACTAAAATTACGTAAAAAAGTTTCATGAAGCTGAAGTATTTCGATTTTTCTAAAAAAATCATAGAATTACGTGACTGATGTCACAAATCACATATCAAAATTACATAAAGAAATACGTAATTTTAATATCAAAATCACGTCAATATTTTCACCAGGGACACATACATCAGTACGGATATTTTTCAAATGCACTATTTTTCGAATAAGAATGCACAAAAACACACTTCCTACACGTTCTTACACAAACTCAAAAAAATATTATTCTAAGGCTTCCTAGGAAGCAATTTCTTTTTGATATTATCGATTTAATATACTATCTGCTAGAAAAGCCGGATTAAAATCGATAAAAGAAAAATGAATCAATTCTGAGACTATATGTTAATCCCCAATTATTACAATTAAAAGGAATTAAAGGTATTTAAATCGATTAAAGCGTAAAATGTATGATATCGAAGTCGATTAAAAATGATTTAAAAATGTCGATTAAAATCAATTTAATTAAATAAGAATCGTTATTTTATAAATTGAATCGATTAGAAATGTTCAAAAAGGAATTAAGATATAGACTCGGAACTGATTCAATGCTTTTATGAATTAAATCTTATTGTTTAAATGGTTTTTATATCAATTAATTTACGAATTTGTTACTTTGCACGCGCTAATTTACAAATTTGCCTCAAACGCATTTTGCAGATAAAGTTAATTGACTAAAAAAAAACTTAGCCGTCGTGGGGGATCAAAACGGGAACCTTTAGATTACAAAGCAGACATGTTACCGACTACGCTATCACAACTTCATAATGCGTGATATTTAATAAAAGTGTTAATTAAAATTGTAATTTATAACCACGTACGTGTAGGTGTAGGTTCTGCTCGAAGATGATGATCGAGTGACCCGGTATTTTTGTAGATGATGTCCAGGAGTTCATTGGAGGAAAAAAAATGAAAACTAGGTATGGAGCAGTCGATTAGTTGTATTGAAAATGATTAAAGTCAATTAAATTTCAATCGAATTCAATCGATTTCAATCTGCGTTTTCAGCAGGGATACACACACATACAGACATTTTCTAAAAACGCATGATTCGAAATTCAAATACCTCCAAATGCGTTTCTACGAAGTTTTAGAGAAACTACAAATTTTACTATTACAAAGCTTTCTCTAGGAGGAAGCCAAAATGTTTTTTTGGCTTATCAGTATGTTTTCAGAGCTAAACTATGATAACTTATTCATGGAGTTGTTTATTGTAAGTGTAACTTTTTGCATATTTAATTTGTGTACATAAACTTATAAAATTGTTATTTTAATAAAAGTAAATATTTTAAAGGGGCACACCACCTTTGAAATTAAAATTAAAAATTTTCATTAAAAATGTATAAATACGTATATAAATAAACCAAATTTTTTTTATTCTTAGACATAATTACCTTTATATTGATGGTTTTAGACCTTCTATATACCACTATAATACCTACGTATAGTAGGGAGTCCATAATTAACTGACCGTAAGATTCCAAAGGAACGAATAATCCAAATGAGCTCAAACTCCAGGATATTGTTTAAAAGTACATTAGTTATAGTATGAATGAGGGGATTTGGTTTAAATTCCATAAAAAAAAGTTACATGATAATTATGTTAAAATCCTACTCTAAAAAAGGGAGGAATCATCATTCTATTCGTTCTCTGATTGGTCGTCGATTCGCCAATAAGATTACGAGATAGATGGCGGGACGCGCGTGATAGATTTTGATTTTAATTTTAAAGGTGGTGTGCCCCCTTAAGCGTTGTTTTCTCTTTTTATCACCTTTGCGATATTTAAAAAATGTCAAATTATTTGTATCTAGTGTTTTCTCTCCATCGTAGTCCTCCTTCTCCTTGTCGTCGTCGTCGTCCTCGTCACTAGCGCTTCCACTAGATGCTAGTTGTTGTTGTTGTTGTTGTTGTCGTCCCAGTACAGATAATAATAACGTGTCAGAAGCAGTCAGCAGTGAATTGTTATTGCCGCTACTGTTAGATTCTTCTGCTACAGCAGACGCTAGAGCAAGATGAAGTTTGTTATTCCCTATAAATTTCAGAGGTACGTGTGCCTTACGAAGTATGCGAACAAATTGATCGAAGCTACGAGAAGGCGGCCTTTTTCTACGTCTCACAGCTTCATTCACTAGGTCTACAATATTAACACCTCGTGCACGCACGCCATCTACCGTAATCATACCGAGTTTATTCCATGCAATGCTACCAGATCAACGTAGGCTATTCATTAGATTTCGTGCATTTTATCGAAGATTTGGCGGTACACTATTGATAATATGTAGATCGGATATTACTTCGCCATCACCATTTGTAGTAATAGAGTGCAGTGGTGGTAATGTTTTATGGACTGTCGGCAACAACAACTCATTACCGGCTTCATTGTCCTCGCTACTTTGTTTTTTGTAGTGTAGGAACCGCTGCAACACCTGCTGGTACATGGAGTACTTTTGCCGATCATCAAATTCACGAGTTCAAAATCTTGTTCATCTCGTCGTCCAGTCGTAATACCTCGGAGCCCGGTGTCTGAACTCTGTTGAGGTAGTTGTCATTACTACTGCCAGCCTCACACTCGTCTGTGATAGTCGTTTTTGACGGTGGTGGTGGAGGTGCTGCTGCTGTTATTGGTAAACATTGACGTTTTTGCAACTGATGAAAACTTGACACTCTTGAGGCACTAGAATCATTTTCCTAGCATGCCCTATGCTGATAAAACAGGTTTCACTATTACCGGCACAAGGTTTTGAGCTTTAATTAAAAGTCTCTTGCGAGTCTCTATCATCTGTCCCGAAGCTATGATTTTGCGCAGTAATGGTAACTTGCTCTTATAACGTCTGCTCAGTGATACGTTTCCACGCAGAATATTCAGTACACACTCGACCAGGCTTATCACAAGTTTGGGGCAGGCTTGACGCAGCAGAGCTGTGCGCTGCGTCGTTTCAGGATGACAGCACAGCACTTTCAATATATCCAGATACTTACGTCTAATGGGATAGTGATGACGCTGCTGACTTGATGTTGGCTGTAGTGGTGCTACTGTTGCTGCTGCTGCTGCTGTCGATGTTGCTCGATCCATTACACACGAACGGCTGGCACACTTTCGGTGATGGAGTTGCTTTTAATCTGTTTACGCGACACATACACATACTGATGCCGATTGAACGGAAATATGCACGGAAATATGCCGATTGCGGAATATGAAGTCCGTAAGCTTTCTGTAAAGCGCGCAAAGCCATATGCAAATAATTTAAACTATCGAGAAACTTTATGTGGGCAAACTTCATCATAATTATTTTTGACCCGTTTAGAATTACGGAAGGCATTTCGCGGAAATCTTTGGGCCCCACCAAATATTTCAGCACGAACTGTGCGGCGAATCCTTGAGCATTGTGCGCGATACAGATCTCGTCTGCAATATTTTTTCTACGATTCAAGGCTAAGTCTACTAACTGTTTCACCTGATCGTCCTTGAATACATACTCTCGCACCCCGCAAAAATTACACGACTCAGAAATATTTTCGTTATCCAGACATGCACTACATACCTGCTGTACTATACACAGATTGACAACGTGTATATGTGTCTTATCGTCGCTCAATACGGGCTCCGACTGTTGTGTCTCGAAATCATAAAATAAGTGTAAGGTCTGTTTTTTCGTGGTAGTACTAGCTGCCTGCTGATGCGTTTCAGATATGTGCCGCTTAAAACAAAGATAGCCGATTGGCTGCATCAGCTTACAAACTTTACAAAAGACTGTATCGCAAATATGAGAGGTTGTATCATTACTAGGGGTTTTAATCGTTCTACAACACCTCGTACAAATTTTTAAACTCGCAAATACTGTATGATTCTTATCGAATGACCCTGGTTTCAGATGATTCGAAAGACACATTTGACTGAAAAAGATTCTATTACAGTGTGGGCACACCACATGCCTGTCGGTTTGGTCACGTTCACAAGGCGGTTTCTGCAGACAACTACGACACTTGTTCGGACACCTATGATTCTTTTCATTTGTTACTTTTTTATTGCAAGGTATGCAATACCCCCTACTGCCAACCGCTGCTACCAAGTTCAAAATAGGCTGATAATGTCGACTACTCTCGTAATACATAATACGAAGAGTATGCCTAACAGTATTACCAACATTATGAATATATCCATCGTGTATAGGCTTTTCACCTCGAGCAAAACCTTGAAATGAATAGACTATTACTGCAACGTCTAAACACGCGTAGTATTCTTGAAAAAGTTTTATATCGGGTATTCCACAGCCGGTTTCGGGTATAACAACTCTAGCACTGTTAACGAGTTTTATAGCCTTCTTTTCTTGCTATTTGACATTACATTGTCTGATTCTGTCCCACATTTTCTGCAGATACCCCGTCCGAACGTCACCGCGGATAGCATGCATATGCGCGTAAACAAGCGATCGAGGCAGGCAGAGATTATCTGTATTTTGAATAAATAAAATAGATCGTTTAAAAGTGGTCTCAGAAATGAGCGAGACCCGATCAGTCCCTCGAGGCACGGACACACTATTAACATTAATTAACAGTGTATTATCAATCTCAAAGTCCGTGTTGCTCTGTGTTACACTCTGCATTATCTCTGCCATTTCAACTGCGCTCAGTTCTCGCACTTATCTATACGAAATCCACACTACGCCCTGTCTAAACTGCTCTGAGTTTATTGTTATACCGACGAAGTCGTCGGGTGTTGTGGTCTCGCACACATATCTGTACAGGTCGTGCATAGCGAGCCCGCTACGTCGTGTCTGCTGCTACTGCTGTAAGGTCTAATGGCGTCTCGTTGGCCTCCATTTTGACGACTGAGAGTTTCTGCTTCCCCTCCTCATCATCATCTAGTTGTACGAGCGCAATCAGAGCATCTCCTTCAGTGTCAGCAATCAGTTTATCAAGATCTGTGCATTCAGATTTCACTTTCAAAAATACGCTCACAACGAACTCTTGCACATGTTTTAAAAGACAGAGAAAGAGAGAGAGAGAGAGAGAATCTTACCAAGAACCTGCTGATATTGCTGCATAATAGTTTAAACTTGTCAGGCACTCTGCATGCCACGACTCACGATAGACTCGCCGAGAGCACAGATAATATCCACCTCGCTCTCCAACAAGCCACGATTATAAGAAGATAATTAGATAAATCTCAAAAATAATTTGTGTCATCTTCCTGTTGAGCATAGTGACTACTAACTACCACTACGGAGTACTAGCGTCGACTGATATAGAAACTCTCTGCGCAGGCTTTCTATACCAATTGACGCACATGCGTACTAAGTGTGAAATATTATTCACACTTTCTTTCCGGACACCACTTATATAAGAAGAAATAATTTGTGTCGTCTTCCTGTTGAGCATCGTGACTACTAACTACCACTACGGAGTACCAGAGCTCGACTGATATAGGAACTCTCTGCGCTGGATATTATATACCAATTGACGCCCATGCGTACTAAGTGTGAAATATTATTCACACTTTCTTTCCGGACACCACTGATATAAGAACATAATTAGATAAATTACTGAAATAATTTGTGTCATCTTCCTGTTGAGCAACGTGACTACTAACTACCACTACGAAGTACCAAAGCCGACTGAGATAGGAACTCTCTTCGCTGGATATTATACGAATTGACGCACATACGTACTAAGTGTGAAATATTATTCACACTTTCTTTCTGGACAACCCTATATAAGAACATAATTAGATAAATCTCTGAAATAATTTGTGTCATCTTCCTATTGAGCATCTTGACTACAAACTACCACTACGGAGTACCAGAGTCGACTGATATAGAAACTCTCTGCGCAGGCTTTCTATACCATTTGACGCACATGCGTACTAAGTGTGAAACATTATTCACACTTTCTTTCCGGACACCACTGATATAAGAAGATAATTAGATAAATCTCAAAAATAATTTGTGTCGTCTTCCTGTTGAGCATCGTGACTTCTAACTGCCACTACGGAGTACCAGAGTCGACTGATATAGGAACTCTCTGTGCTGGCTTTTTATACCAATTGACGCGCATGCGTACTATGTGTGAAATATTATTCACACTTTAGTAGTAGGGGCAAGACTGCTACTGCGCCATGCAACTCCTGCGCCACCAAATACCGACCAATGGTAACTCATATTAGTAGGTTCCTGTTTGGTTGAAATTTCAACATGGCTGATTGGTTCAAGAGTCAGCACGCTGGCTGGATAACAAGCATCTGACCATCCCGAGTGCTTACCAACCTTCTAATAATATTTATTGACGTACACGAATTCTTCATCAGTTATTGATGCTACTAGGAATTAGTACAAAATAGAAATCCATTATCGATTATATATTTTTTGTTTTATTTATAAAAATCCTTATTTATTATATGAGTATACATATTGTATTATAACTAAAACATATATAAAAACTTTTATTATATTCTTATAACTAAATCGCATGAATATATATTCTTATTACTAAAACATACGTATGAAAAGAAAAACGTTAAAATAAATTTTTCACATACACATACAACTCCAATCTGTCTGAGGAAATGTGAAATATTGTGCGTATCCATATATATAGTTACTTAACCTATACGTTGATGTGACTATTACAATGCAATCATAAGTACGCAGCTAAACAAAGTATAAATGTGTACCATCATTTATCTACTACAAAACTGTACACTCATCCATCGATCCATTGTTGTTAACGTTTCTATGTAAATACATTTTTTTGTAATTATATCATATCAAAAATCCTTAAAGTTAATACTTAGTCTTAAGCTAAAAGTTATATATATATATATATATATATATATATATATATATATATATATATATATATATATATATATATGGGACGTTTCACGTCAACCGGACCATCAGTGCACCCAAAATTTGGGTTAACCTAACAAGACGTTTGAGGTCTCAAAATGATCGTCTGGTCAAGGGCTTTTGAAAAAGTTCTGGCCTTTTCAAAAATCCAGCGTGGCGCATAAAATATGGAGCCTGAAACCCACGTTTTCATAGCACATTCAACAAAAACAATAGTAAAAATGTTCTAATTTGTGAAATATCCGACCAAAAAGCATATACAACTCATGATAGGACATATTATTGACAATGCTGACGGAATTCCAAAATCAAAAATGGCGGAATCAAAATGGTCGACATTATACCTCCACCAAACCCATTTTACCGCAACAAATGATTTTTGATCAGTTTAAAGTATCGATATGGGGGTTTTCGGGGTCATTGAATCTTAGCTTGACCTCGAAATTTCAAAATTTACTATGGTGGATCCAAAATGGCGGACATTATACCGCCACTAAACCAATTTTACCGCAACAAACGATTTTAGATCAATTTAAAGTATCGATATGGGGGTTTTCGGGGTCATTGAATCTTAGCTTGACCTCGAAATTTCAAAATTTAAAATGGTGGATCCAAAATGGCGGACAGTATACCGCCACTAAACCAATTTTACCGCAACAAATGATTTTAGATCATTTTAAAGTATCGATATGGGGGTTTTCGGGGTGATTGAATCTTTGCTTGACCTCGAAATTTCTAAATTTACTATCGTGGATCCAAAATGGCGGACATTATACCGCCACTAAACCAATTTTACCGCAACAAATGATTTTAGATCAATTTAAAGTATCGATATGGGGGTTTTCGGGGTCATTGAATCTTAGCTTGACCTCGAAATTTCAAAATTTAAAATGGTGGATCCAAAATGGCGGACAGTATACCGCCACTAAACCAATTTTACCGCAACAAATGATTTTAGATCAATTTAAAGTATCGATATGGGTGTTTTCGGGGTCATTGAATCTTAGCTTGACCTCGAAATTTCAAAATTTATAATGGTGGATCCAAAATGGCAGTATACCACCACTAAACCAATTTTACCGCAACAAATGATTTTAGATCATTTTAAAGTATCGATATGGGGGTTTTCGGGGTCATTGAATCTTAGCTTGACCTCGAAATTTCAAAATTTACTATGGTGGATCCAAAATGGCGGACATTATACCGCCACTAAACCAATTTTACCGCAACAAATGATTTTAGATCAATTTAAAGTATCGATATGGGGGTTTTCGGGGTCATTGAATCTTAGCTTGACCTCGAAATTTCAAAATTTAAAATGGTGGATCCAAAATGGCGGACAGTATACCGCATCTAAACCAATTTTACCGCAACAAATGATTTTAGATCATTTTAAAGTATCGATATGGGGGTTTTCGGGGTCATTGAATCTTATCTTGACCTCGAAATTTCAAAATTTACTATGGTGGATCCAAAATGGCGGACATTATACCGCCACTAAACCAATTTTACCGCAACAAACGATTTTAGATCAATTTAAAGTATCGATATGGGGGTTTTCGGGGTCATTGAATCTTAGCTTGACCTCGAAATTTCAAAATTTACTATGGTGGATCCAAAATGGCGGACATTATACCGCATCTAAACCAATTTTACCGCAACAAATGATTTTAGATCAATTTAAAGTATCGATATGGGGGTTTTCGGGGTCATTGAATCTTAGCTTGACCTCGAAATTTCAAAATTTAAAATGGTGGATCCAAAATGGCGGACAGTATACCGCATCTAAACCAATTTTACCGCAACAAATGATTTTAGATCAATTTAAAGTATCGATATGGGGGTTTTCGGGGTCATTGAATCTTAGCTTGACCTCGAAATTTCAAAATTTAAAATGGTGGATCCAAAATGGCGGAGAGTATACCGCATCTAAACCAATTTTACCGCAACCAATGATTTTAGATCATTTTAAAGTATCGATATGGGGGTTTTCGGGGTCATTGAATCTTATCTTGACCTCGAAATTTCAAAATTTACTATGGTCGATCCAAAATGGCGGACATTATACCGCCACTAAACCAATTTTACCGCAACAAACGATTTTAGATCAATTTAAAGTATCGATATGGGGGTTTTCGGGGTCATTGAATCTTAGCTTGACCTCGAAATTTCAAAATTTACTATGGTGCATCCAAAATGGCGGACATTATACCGCATCTAAACCAATTTTACCGCAACCAATGATTTTAGATCATTTTAAAGTATCGATATGGGGGTTTTCGGGGTCATTGAATCTTATCTTGACCTCGAAATTTCAAAATTTACTATGGTGGATCCAAAATGGCGGACATTATACCGCCACTAAACCAATTTTACCGCAACAAACGATTTTAGATCAATTTAAAGTATCGATATGGGGGTTTTCGGGGTCATTGAATCTTAGCTTGACCTCGAAATTTCAAAATTTACTATGGTGGATCCAAAATGGCGGACATTATACCGCATCTAAACCAATTTTACCGCAACAAATGATTTTAGATCAATTTAAAGTATCGATATGGGGGTTTTCGGGGTCATTGAATCTTAGCTTGACCTCGAAATTTCAAAATTTAAAATGGTGGATCCAAAATGGCGGACAGTATACCGCATCTAAACCAATTTTACCGCAACAAATGATTTTAGATCAATTTAAAGTATCGATATGGGGGTTTTCGGGGTCATTGAATCTTAGCTTGACCTCGAAATTTCAAAATTTAAAATGGTGGATCCAAAATGGCGGAGAGTATACCGCCACTAAACCAATTTTACCGCAACAAATGATTTTAGATCATTTTAAAGTATCGATATGGGGGTTTTCGGGGTCATTGAATCTTAGCTTGACCTCGAAATTTCAAAATTTACTATGGTGGATCCAAAATGGCGGACATTATACCGCCACTAAACCAATTTTACCGCAACAAACGATTTTAGATCAATTTAAAGTATCGATATGGGGGTTTTCGGGGTCATTGAATCTTAGCTTGACCTCGAAATTTCAAAATTTAAAATGGTGGATCCAAAATGGCGGACAGTATACCGCCACTAAACCAATTTTACCGCAACCAATGATTTTAGATCATTTTAAAGTATCGATATGGGGGTTTTCGGGGTCATTGAATCTTATCTTGACCTCGAAATTTCAAAATTTACTATGGTGGATCCAAAATGGCGGACATTATACCGCCACTAAACCAATTTTACCGCAACAAATGATTTTAGATCAATTTAAAGTATCGATATGGGGGTTTTCGGGGTCATTGAATCTTAGCTTGACCTCGAAATTTCAAAATTTAAAATGGTGGATCCAAAATGGCGGACAGTATACCGCCACTAAACCAATTTTACCGCAACAAATGATTTTAGATCATTTTAAAGTATCGATATGGGGGTTTTCGGGGTGATTGAATCTTAGCTTGACCTCGAAATTTCTAAATTTACTATCGTGGATCCAAAATGGCGGACATTATACCGCCACTAAACCAATTTTACCGCAACAAATGATTTTAGATCATTTTAAAGTATCGATATGGGGGTTTTCGGGGTCATTGAATCTTAGCTTGACCTCGAAATTTCAAAATTTAAAATGGTGGATCCAAAATGGCGGACAGTATACCGCCACTAAACCAATTTTACCGCAACAAATGAATTTTAGATCATTTTAAAGTATCGATATGGGGGTTTTCGGGGTGCTTGAATCTTAGCTTGACCTCGAAATTTCTAAATTTACTATCGTGGATCCAAAATGGCGGACATTATACCGCCACTAAACCAATTTTACCGCAACAAATGATTTTAGATCAATTTAAAGTATCGATATGGGGGTTTTCGGGGTCATTGAATCTTAGCTTGACCACGAAATTTCAAAATTTACTATGGTGGATCCAAAATGGCGGACATTATATCGCCACTAAACCAATTTTACCGCAACAAATGATTTTAGATCAATTTAAAGTATCGATATGGGGGTTTTCGGGGTCATTGAATCTTAGCTTGACCTCGAAATTTCAAAATTTATAATGGTGGATCCAAAATGGCAGTATACCACCACTAAACCAATTTTACCGCAACAAATGATTTTAGATCATTTTAAAGTATCGATATGGGGGTTTTCGGGGTCATTGAATCTTAGCTTGACCTCGAAATTTCAAAATTTACTATGGTGGATCCAAAATGGCGGACATTATACCGCCACTAAACCAATTTTACCGCAACAAATGATTTTAGATCAATTTAAAGTATCGATATGGGGGTTTTCGGGGTCATTGAATCTTAGCTTGACCTCGAAATTTCAAAAGTTATAATGGTGGATCCAAAATGGCGGACATTATATCGCCACTAAACCAATTTTACCGCAACAAATGATTTTAGATCAATTTAAAGTATCGATATGGGGGTTTTCGGGGTCATTGAATCTTAGCTTGACCTCGAAATTTCAAAATTTATAATGGTGGATCCAAAATGGCAGTATACCACCACTAAACCAATTTTACCGCAACAAATGATTTTAGATCATTTTAAAGTATCGATATGGGGGTTTTCGGGGTCATTGAATCTTAGCTTGACCTCGAAATTTCAAAATTTACTATGGTGGATCCAAAATGGCGGACATTATACCGCCACTAAACCAATTTTACCGCAACAAATGATTTTAGATCAATTTAAAGTATCGATATGGGGGTTTTCGGGGTCATTGAATCTTAGCTTGACCTCGAAATTTCAAAATTTACTATGGTGGATCCAAAATGGCAGTATACCACCACTAAACCAATTTTACCGCAACAAATGATTTTAGATCATTTTAAAGTATCGATATGGGGGTTTTCGGGGTCATTGAATCTTAGCTTGACCTCGAAATTTCAAAGTTTAAAATGGTGGATCCAAAATGGCGGACAGTATACCGCATCTAAACCAATTTTACCGCAACAAATGATTTTAGATCAATTTAAAGTATCGATATGGGGGTTTTCGGGGTCATTGAATCTTAGCTTGACCTCGAAATTTCAAAATTTATAATGGTGGATCCAAAATGGCAGTATACCACCACTAAACCAATTTTACCGCAACAAATGATTTTAGATCATTTAAAAGTATCGATATGGGGGTTTTCGGGGTCATTGAATCTTAGCTTGACCTCGAAATTTCAAAATTTACTATGGTGGATCCAAAATGGCGGACATTATACCGCCACTAAACCAATTTTACCGCAACAAACGATTTTAGATCAATTTAAAGTATCGATATGGGGGTTTTCGGGGTCATTGAATCTTAGCTTGACCTCGAAATTTCAAAATTTAAAATGGTGGATCCAAAATGGCGGACAGTATACCGCCACTAAACCAATTTTACCGCAACCAATGATTTTAGATCATTTTAAAGTATCGATATGGGGGTTTTCGGGGTCATTGAATCTTATCTTGACCTCGAAATTTCAAAATTTACTATGGTGGATCCAAAATGGCGGACATTATACCGCCACTAAACCAATTTTACCGCAACAAATGATTTTAGATCAATTTAAAGTATCGATATGGGGGTTTTCGGGGTCATTGAATCTTAGCTTGACCTCGAAATTTCAAAATTTAAAATGGTGGATCCAAAATGGCGGACAGTATACCGCCACTAAACCAATTTTACCGCAACAAATGATTTTAGATCATTTTAAAGTATCGATATGTGGGTTTTCGGGGTGATTGAATCTTAGCTTGACCTCGAAATTTCTAAATTTACTATCGTGGATCCAAAATGGCGGACATTATACCGCCACTAAACCAATTTTACCGCAACAAATGATTTTAGATCAATTTAAAGTATCGATATGGGGGTTTTCGGGGTCATTGAATCTTAGCTTGACCTCGAAATTTCAAAATTTAAAATGGTGGATCCAAAATGGCGGACAGTATACCGCCACTAAACCAATTTTACCGCAACAAATGAATTTTAGATCATTTTAAAGTATCGATATGGGGGTTTTCGGGGTGCTTGAATCTTAGCTTGACCTCGAAATTTCTAAATTTACTATCGTGGATCCAAAATGGCGGACATTATACCGCCACTAAACCAATTTTACCGCAACAAATGATTTTAGATCAATTTAAAGTATCGATATGGGGGTTTTCGGGGTCATTGAATCTTAGCTTGACCACGAAATTTCAAAATTTACTATGGTGGATCCAAAATGGCGGACATTATATCGCCACTAAACCAATTTTACCGCAACAAATGATTTTAGATCAATTTAAAGTATCGATATGGGGGTTTTCGGGGTCATTGAATCTTAGCTTGACCTCGAAATTTCAAAATTTACTATGGTGGATCCAAAATGGCGGACATTATACCGCCACTAAACCAATTTTACCGCAACAAATGATTTTAGATCAATTTAAAGTATCGATATGGGGGTTTTCGGGGTCATTGAATCTTAGCTTGACCTCGAAATTTCAAAATTTATAATGGTGGATCCAAAATGGCAGTATACCACCACTAAACCAATTTTACCGCAACAAATGATTTTAGATCATTTAAAAGTATCGATATGGAGGTTTTCGGGGTCATTGAATCTTAGCTTGACCTCGAAATTTCAAAATTTACTATGGTGGATCCAAAATGGCGGACATTATACCGCCACTAAACCAATTTTACCGCAACAAACGATTTTAGATCAATTTAAAGTATCGATATGGGGGTTTTCGGGGTCATTGAATCTTAGCTTGACCTCGAAATTTCAAAATTTAAAATGGTGGATCCAAAATGGCGGACAGTATACCGCCACTAAACCAATTTTACCGCAACAAATGATTTTAGATCATTTTAAAGTATCGATATGGGGGTTTTCGGGGTGATTGAATCTTTGCTTGACCTCGAAATTTCTAAATTTACTATCGTGGATCCAAAATGGCGGACATTATATCGCCACTAAACCAATTTTACCGCAACAAATGATTTTAGATCAATTTAAAGTATCGATATGGGGGTTTTCGGGGTCATTGAATCTTAGCTTGACCTCGAAATTTCAAAATTTATAATGGTGGATCCAAAATGGCAGTATACCACCACTAAACCAATTTTACCGCAACAAATGATTTTAGATCATTTTAAAGTATCGATATGGGGGTTTTCGGGGTCATTGAATCTTAGCTTGACCTCGAAATTTCAAAATTTACTATGGTGGATCCAAAATGGCGGACATTATACCGCCACTAAACCAATTTTACCGCAACAAATGATTTTAGATCAATTTAAAGTATCGATATGGGGGTTTTCGGGGTCATTGAATCTTAGCTTGACCTCGAAATTTCAAAAGTTATAATGGTGGATCCAAAATGGCGGACATTATATCGCCACTAAACCAATTTTACCGCAACAAATGATTTTAGATCAATTTAAAGTATCGATATGGGGGTTTTCGGGGTCATTGAATCTTAGCTTGACCTCGAAATTTCAAAATTTATAATGGTGGATCCAAAATGGCAGTATACCACCACTAAACCAATTTTACCGCAACAAATGATTTTAGATCATTTTAAAGTATCGATATGGGGGTTTTCGGGGTCATTGAATCTTAGCTTGACCTCGAAATTTCAAAATTTACTATGGTGGATCCAAAATGGCGGACATTATACCGCCACTAAACCAATTTTACCGCAACAAATGATTTTAGATCAATTTAAAGTATCGATATGGGGGTTTTCGGGGTCATTGAATCTTAGCTTGACCTCGAAATTTCAAAATTTACTATGGTGGATCCAAAATGGCAGTATACCACCACTAAACCAATTTTACCGCAACAAATGATTTTAGATCATTTTAAAGTATCGATATGGGGGTTTTCGGGGTCATTGAATCTTAGCTTGACCTCGAAATTTCAAAATTTAAAATGGTGGATCCAAAATGGCGGACAGTATACCGCCACTAAACCAATTTTACCGCAACAAATGATTTTAGATCATTTTAAAGTATCGATATGGGGGTTTTCGGGGTCATTGAATCTTAGCTTGACCTCGAAATTTCAAAATTTACTATGGTGGATCCAAAATGGCGGACAGTATACCGCATCTAAACCAATTTTACCGCAACAAATGATTTTAGATCATTTTAAAGTATCGATATGGGGGTTTTCGGGGTCATTGAATCTTAGCTTGACCTCGAAATTTCAAAATTTACTATGGTGGATCCAAAATGGCGGACATTATACCGCCACTAAACCAATTTTACCGCAACAAATGATTTTAGATCAATTTAAAGTATCGATATGGGGGTTTTCGGGGTCATTGAATCTTAGCTTGACCTCGAAATTTCAAAATTTACTATGGTGGATCCAAAATGGCAGTATACCACCACTAAACCAATTTTACCGCAACAAATGATTTTAGATCATTTTAAAGTATCGATATGGGGGTTTTCGGGGTCATTGAATCTTAGCTTGACCTCGAAATTTCAAAATTTAAAATGGTGGATCCAAAATGGCGGACAGTATACCGCATCTAAACCAATTTTACCGCAACAAATGATTTTAGATCAATTTAAAGTATCGATATGGGGGTTTTCGGGGTCATTGAATCTTAGCTTGACCTCGAAATTTCAAAATTTATAATGGTGGATCCAAAATGGCAGTATACCACCACTAAACCAATTTTACCGCAACAAATGATTTTAGATCATTTAAAAGTATCGATATGGGGGTTTTCGGGGTCATTGAATCTTAGCTTGACCTCGAAATTTCAAAATTTACTATGGTGGATCCAAAATGGCGGACATTATACCGCCACTAAACCAATTTTACCGCAACAAACGATTTTAGATCAATTTAAAGTATCGATATGGGGGTTTTCGGGGTCATTGAATCTTAGCTTGACCTCGAAATTTCAAAATTTAAAATGGTGGATCCAAAATGGCGGACAGTATACCGCCACTAAACCAATTTTACCGCAACCAATGATTTTAGATCATTTTAAAGTATCGATATGGGGGTTTTCGGGGTCATTGAATCTTATCTTGACCTCGAAATTTCAAAATTTACTATGGTGGATCCAAAATGGCGGACATTATACCGCCACTAAACCAATTTTACCGCAACAAATGATTTTAGATCAATTTAAAGTATCGATATGGGGGTTTTCGGGGTCATTGAATCTTAGCTTGACCTCGAAATTTCAAAATTTAAAATGGTGGATCCAAAATGGCGGACAGTATACCGCCACTAAACCAATTTTACCGCAACAAATGATTTTAGATCATTTTAAAGTATCGATATGGGGGTTTTCGGGGTGATTGAATCTTAGCTTGACCTCGAAATTTCTAAATTTACTATCGTGGATCCAAAATGGCGGACATTATACCGCCACTAAACCAATTTTACCGCAACAAATGATTTTAGATCAATTTAAAGTATCGATATGGGGGTTTTCGGGGTCATTGAATCTTAGCTTGACCTCGAAATTTCAAAATTTAAAATGGTGGATCCAAAATGGCGGACAGTATACCGCCACTAAACCAATTTTACCGCAACAAATGAATTTTAGATCATTTTAAAGTATCGATATGGGGGTTTTCGGGGTGCTTGAATCTTAGCTTGACCTCGAAATTTCTAAATTTACTATCGTGGATCCAAAATGGCGGACATTATACCGCCACTAAACCAATTTTACCGCAACCAATGATTTTAGATCAATTTAAAGTATCGATATGGGGGTTTTCGGGGTCATTGAATCTTAGCTTGACCACGAAATTTCAAAATTTACTATGGTGGATCCAAAATGGCGGACATTATATCGCCACTAAACCAATTTTACCGCAACAAATGATTTTAGATCAATTTAAAGTATCGATATGGGGGTTTTCGGGGTCATTGAATCTTAGCTTGACCTCGAAATTTCAAAATTTACTATGGTGGATCCAAAATGGCGGACATTATACCGCCACTAAACCAATTTTACCGCAACAAATGATTTTAGATCAATTTAAAGTATCGATATGGGGGTTTTCGGGGTCATTGAATCTTAGCTTGACCTCGAAATTTCAAAATTTATAATGGTGGATCCAAAATGGCAGTATACCACCACTAAACCAATTTTACCGCAACAAATGATTTTAGATCATTTAAAAGTATCGATATGGGGGTTTTCGGGGTCATTGAATCTTAGCTTGACCTCGAAATTTCAAAATTTACTATGGTGGATCCAAAATGGCGGACATTATACCGCCACTAAACCAATTTTACCGCAACAAACGATTTTAGATCAATTTAAAGTATCGATATGGGGGTTTTCGGGGTCATTGAATCTTAGCTTGACCTCGAAATTTCAAAATTTAAAATGGTGGATCCAAAATGGCGGACAGTATACCGCCACTAAACCAATTTTACCGCAACAAATGATTTTAGATCATTTTAAAGTATCGATATGGGGGTTTTCGGGGTGATTGAATCTTTGCTTGACCTCGAAATTTCTAAATTTACTATCGTGGATCCAAAATGGCGGACATTATATCGCCACTAAACCAATTTTACCGCAACAAATGATTTTAGATCAATTTAAAGTATCGATATGGGGGTTTTCGGGGTCATTGAATCTTAGCTTGACCTCGAAATTTCAAAATTTATAATGGTGGATCCAAAATGGCAGTATACCACCACTAAACCAATTTTACCGCAACAAATGATTTTAGATCATTTTAAAGTATCGATATGGGGGTTTTCGGGGTCATTGAATCTTAGCTTGACCTCGAAATTTCAAAATTTACTATGGTGGATCCAAAATGGCGGACATTATACCGCCACTAAACCAATTTTACCGCAACAAATGATTTTAGATCAATTTAAAGTATCGATATGGGGGTTTTCGGGGTCATTGAATCTTAGCTTGACCTCGAAATTTCAAAAGTTATAATGGTGGATCCAAAATGGCGGACATTATATCGCCACTAAACCAATTTTACCGCAACAAATGATTTTAGATCAATTTAAAGTATCGATATGGGGGTTTTCGGGGTCATTGAATCTTAGCTTGACCTCGAAATTTCAAAATTTATAATGGTGGATCCAAAATGGCAGTATACCACCACTAAACCAATTTTACCGCAACAAATGATTTTAGATCATTTTAAAGTATCGATATGGGGGTTTTCGGGGTCATTGAATCTTAGCTTGACCTCGAAATTTCAAAATTTACTATGGTGGATCCAAAATGGCGGACATTATACCGCCGATAAACCAATTTTACCGCAACAAATGATTTTAGATCAATTTAAAGTATCGATATGGGGGTTTTCGGGGTCATTGAATCTTAGCTTGACCTCGAAATTTCAAAATTTACTATGGTGGATCCAAAATGGCAGTATACCACCACTAAACCAATTTTACCGCAACAAATGATTTTAGATCATTTTAAAGTATCGATATGGGGGTTTTCGGGGTCATTGAATCTTAGCTTGACCTCGAAATTTCAAAATTTAAAATGGTGGATCCAAAATGGCGGACAGTATACCGCCACTAAACCAATTTTACCGCAACAAATGATTTTAGATCATTTTAAAGTATCGATATGGGGGTTTTCGGGGTCATTGAATCTTAGCTTGACCTCGAAATTTCAAAATTTACTATGGTGGATCCAAAATGGCGGACAGTATACCGCATCTAAACCAATTTTACCGCAACAAATGATTTTAGATCATTTTAAAGTATCGATATGGGGGTTTTCGGGGTCATTGAATCTTAGCTTGACCTCGAAATTTCAAAATTTACTATGGTGGATCCAAAATGGCGGACATTATACCGCCACTAAACCAATTTTACCGCAACAAATGATTTTAGATCAATTTAAAGTATCGATATGGGGGTTTTCGGGGTCATTGAATCTTAGCTTGACCTCGAAATTTCAAAATTTACTATGGTGGATCCAAAATGGCAGTATACCACCACTAAACCAATTTTACCGCAACAAATGATTTTAGATCATTTTAAAGTATCGATATGGGGGTTTTCGGGGTCATTGAATCTTAGCTTGACCTCGAAATTTCAAAATTTAAAATGGTGGATCCAAAATGGCGGACAGTATACCGCATCTAAACCAATTTTACCGCAACCAATGATTTTAGATCATTTTAAAGTATCGATATGGGGGTTTTCGGGGTCATGGAATCTTATCTTGACCTCGAAATTTCAAAATTTACTATGGTGGATCCAAAATGGCGGACATTATATCGCCACTAAACCAATTTTACCGCAACAAATGATTTTAGATCAATTTAAAGTATCGATATGGGGGTTTTCGGGGTCATTGAATCTTAGCTTGACCTCGAAATTTCAAAATTTATAATGGTGGATCCAAAATGGCAGTATACCACCACTAAACCAATTTTACCGCAACAAATGATTTTAGATCAATTTAAAGTATCGATATGGGGGTTTTCGGGGTCATTGAATCTTAGCTTGACCTCGAAATTTCAAAATTTAAAATGGTGGATCCAAAATGGCGGACAGTATACCGCATCTAAACCAATTTTACCGCAACAAATGATTTTAGATCATTTTAAAGTATCGATATGGGGGTTTTCGGGGTCATTGAATCTTAGCTTGACCTCGAAATTTCAAAATTTACTATGGTGGATCCAAAATGGCGGACATTATACCGCCACTAAACCAATTTTACCGCAACAAATGATTTTAGATCAATTTAAAGTATCGATATGGGGGTTTTCGGGGTCATTGAATCTTAGCTTGACCTCGAAATTTCAAAATTTACTATGGTGGATCCAAAATGGCGGACATTATACCGCCACTAAACCAATTTTACCGCAACAAATGATTTTAGATCAATTTAAAGTATCGATATGGGGGTTGCTGAGGTAAATGGTTATAAATGTATTATCGGAATCAGTATTTGTGCACATGAATCTTATATTTTTCCGGTCTATTAGATTTAGAATTATCTGTCTGCGGTTTTTGCACTTACATTTTTCTATTGTTCTGTGTATATGTATATGCTTGCGTGGACGAAAAAAATATATAATTTAGCCAAATGAATCAATCTTTAATGACATTTTTTGCACTCTTATCAATTCTGGCTCCTCGTTCGTTGAGTTTTTACTGGTGCTAAATGGCTTTCGCCGATATCATAAATTACTCTGTTCCTAGGTTCATTGGCATTTGAGTAATGCATGACTTTCAACGTTTCATTATTTTCTGGGATAAATCCATGCCCCATTTGTATGTTTGTGACAGGTGGACAGTTTTTAAATCTCTTTGTTAGGAATTGACGAGTTGGTTCGTGATCTTTTTTAGTGTATAAGAAAAATTTTATATTTAATGATCGCCCATTAGCCCATGAATAAAGAGCTTTAACATCTAGAATTGCTTTATTTTTTGTAGCTTGTAAGCTCGCTCTTGTAGCTTCTCTCTTTACTATCGCTCCAACTGTTGCAAAACAGTGCCATTCAGCATCAACGCCAAAATCTCTCTTATGACTCATTAAACTACTCATTTGATAACGATTTTTAAAATGCTGTTTAGCACCATCAGTAGCATATATTACCTTTTTTACTGTGGGACAAACCTTGCGAATTTCAGGTATAAGCTTTTGCTGCATTATGTATACTGCAGTGGCATCATGAGTAGTACAGTCGGACATAGATACTGTACTGAAATGCTTTAGCTTGCCTTCAGATTTATAATAAACAACAGCAGGAAAAATCGTACTTTGATCATTATTAAAATGAAATGCCTGTGCAGCATCTTGGGCTGTAGAAGCATAGTTCTCAGCAAAATCCAATTGAGCAAGAACCTCTTCATCTCAAAGATTATTTTTCTTCCCAGAAATAAACTTTGATTGTTCCTTAGCGATGAAGTGATGAGGTATCAACTTTTCTAGGCTAAACATAAAGTTTCAATAAATTCTTGCGATGTTAGGCATTGTTTTATCAAAGTGTATCTATCGGTTGATTGCCACGTGCTGAAGATGACTTGATCAATATTGTGCTCATCCATAATGTTCTCAACATAATTAGAAAACTTTTGAATGTCCGGACAAAATTTGCATTCATTCAAATAACAACTTGGTTTGGGATCCTCACATAGAACGAAATTCAAACAATCTTTATAATTCTTCAGAATATTGTTTGAGATTTTTTCTATATTTACTGCGTCAATTATCGCCTTGAAATTTTGGTGTATCGTACATACACATACATTGTGTGTACCAGAGGATCCTGCAAAGACACATTTTGGTCTCAGTTCCGCAAACTTGATAAGCCCAATCGGATGTTCAGGAGACTGTTCTTTAAATTGATTATGAAGGTTCTTAATATCAGTAAGTAATAATCTTTTCTGCACTTTTATTTTTTCACCATATAAATAAATACTGACGGTATCTTTTTTATTTGGCATAATTCTGCTGTTAAGATCATTTTCGTAAAAATCTTCAACTTCCTGAGTAGTTTCTGCAGGTAATGTTTTTCCACGTTTTGCAACAGCAGAATCCAAAACTCCATCTGATTCTCTTAACTGTTTTGCTTTACGAGCCATTCTGTGAGACACACCAAATTGGTTCATAATTTTACGTATTGCCCAGTGTTCGGGCAAAATAGTAAGAATACTGACACGTAATCAATCGTTCTCCGGCAGGGATTGGAATTTGTTTTTAAGTCCAGTTAAAATATTTGTAAGATCATCTTGCATAGGTGCATCCGTGTTTGAAACCAAAGGTGAGTCAGTCTCTGATTCAAAATCAACACTCATACTGACGTTTGGAGATGACAAATCATGTAGTTTGTAAAAGGATTTTCTACATGTATCACAAATCAGTGAAGATGTTGGATAATCAGGATAGACATCTTGAAATTCTTTGGAGATCTTCCTAAGAGATTTGCTGTGTTCTGTATTAATATCAAATGGATTAACGCATCTATCGATACGATATTTTTCGCAGGAGAAGACATTGTGGTAGGATATGAGAAAGCACAACCAAAACAAAAAAAAAATGTTAGAAATAACAAAATTACGGCTAGTACAGTTGAACAAGGAGTTGCGATAAAGTAAGACTTACTCAACAACTGCCTTAAAAAGGATGTTGAAGAAGAAGTCGCCAATGTATCTATTAATGTACCTATTAACTATCCTAAAAAGGACTGTTGGAGAAAAAGTCGCCTATGAATAAAGCCGCTGATGGGCTTGCTCACCAACTATCCTGAAAAAGACTGTTGGAGAAAAAGTCGCCGATGAAGAAAGCATTCCTTGAAGAAAATATTCCTTTCTATGGGTTGCTAAACGTGGGAAGGGGTTGGGGGTGTAGGTAAAAAAGAGGGATGACATAAATCACTTGAAAACAATAAATTCCTTTGCCACAAAACAGTTTTATTTGCTGAAGTCTTTGCACAAGTTGTCATTGGACACGAGCCGTGTACTTGCAGCCTTAGGCTGTTGGAAGAGGGGCGAGGTACAGCGCTGGACCCGGCCTCCTTATGTGCCCTCCGCGACGCTACTTCACTTGTGGGTAATGCGCAGCCGCCTAGCGGCGCGCCGCGGTGATAAGCGCTGCAGCGTGCGTAGCGTGTTCGGCGGGTTGCGCGTTAGCAGGGGCTTTTCGCGAGAGAACCTGCGGGTGGGTTATGTCAAATATCCGCCAGTTTATATTGGCCATATTGAATTTTGAAATTTCGAGGTTAAAATAAGATTTAGCGGCCCCTTAAACTCCCATACCGATACTTTAAACAGATTTAAAATCGTTCATTGCGGTAAAATAGTTTTGGTGGTTGCATAATGTCCGCCATTTTGGATCGGCCAATTTGGATTTAAAAATTTCGAGGTTAAAATAAGGTGCAGTGGCCCCAAAAACCCTCATATCGATACTTTAAAGTGATCTAAAATCATTTGTTGCGGTAAAATTGGTTTGGTGGTGGTATAATGTCCGCCATTTTGGATCCACCATTTCGAATTTTGAAATGTCGAGGTTAAAATAAGATTCAGTGACCCTGAAAACCCCCATATCGATACTTTAAACTGATCAAAAATCATTTGTTGCGGTAAAATGGGTTTGGTGGAGGTATAATGTCCACTGTTTTGATTCCGCCATTTTTGATTTTGGAATTCCGTCAGCATTGTCAATAATATGTCCTATCATGAGTTGTATATGCTTTTTGGTTGGATATTTCACAAATTAGAACATTTTTACTATTGTTTTTGTTGAATGTGCTATGAAAACGTGGGTTTCAGGCTCCATATTTTATGCGCCACATTGGATTTTTGAAAAGGCCAGAACTTTTTCAAAAGCCCTTGACCAGACGATCATTTTGAGACCTCAAACGTCTTGTTAGGTTAACCCAAATTTTGGGTGCACTGATGGTCCGGTTGACGTGAAACGTCTCATATATATATATATATATATATATATATATATATATATATATATATATATATATATATATATATATATATATATATATATATATATATATATATATAAAATAGCGTTAGAACCGTTAGAGTACATTATAAACTTATGTGAATCTAATAGTAATTAAATTGTGATTTATAAATTGAATAATACTGTCTATGTAAGATGTTATAAAAATCCGTAATATTAGAAGAAAAAAATTACTAAGCGTAGCGATAATCCCCTTTGCACAGTAAAAAAGAATTTAGCATAAACACTCTAATGATTGAGAAAAAATCTTTAATATTATACGCGATAGAGATCAATTGTTAAACAAATTCAATAATGTTGTTACCATGATGTTTGAGATAAACATCTCTAGCGTTTATTTCCTGCTTCAACTTCTCCTCGTCGGTGTTGTTTTTCATGAGGAAGGCGTGCACTTTGGTGGGAAGAAAAACGTCGAAACTTTCATCCAACTCCAGCACCATCTTCGCGCCAAATTTTGTCATAACTTTCTTATATTTATATATTGTGCCGACTCTGGCGTATTTTCGGTGCATTGATTCTCTATAGCGCGCTCGGTGCAGCCGAAACAGCTAGATCCTATGATTTTTTCCACTATCCCCTCTCTCGTACTTTTAAATGCGTTTCCCATAGTCCCCACTCTAGCGTATTTTCACTGCATCGATTCTTTACAGCACTCACAGTGCAGTCAAAACAGCTAGAACCTCTGACTTTTTCGACTACCCTCTCTCTCACACTTTTAAATGCGTTCCCTATAGTCCCCACTCTAGCGTATTTTCAGTGCGTTGATTCTCTACAGCCCACGCAATGCAGTCGAAAAAAGATAGCTCCTCGAATTTTCCCTCTACCCTCTCTCTCATACTTTTAAATGCGTTCCCCATAGTCCCCACTCTAGCGTATTTTTGATGTGTCGATTCTCTACAACCCACGCGGTGGAGTCGAAACAGCTAGATCCTCGGAGTTTTCTTTGAGCACATACAGCTACCCTCTCTCTCGTACTTTTAAATGCGTTTCCCATAGTCCTCACTCTAGCGTATTTTCACTGCACCGATTTCCTACAGCATGCGGTGCAGCTAGAGATTCATTGCAGGACCAAATATTTGTAATGCGTTTTACATTATGAAAATTACCCCCACTCTTTCAGCTATTATATTATTTAAACCAAATTGCGGACGATATGTATTTCAGTTGTGTGAAGTTGTTTTGCTGCACAGATTATTATCATTAATTTATTAGTTTAATTGGAGGAAGCATCTTACAATAGAAAGCGGAGACTTTACTGGTATAAATAACATTAATTTTACATTAAATTTAAAAAAATTGAAGGCAAGAAACACTTGTAGGAAAAGCAGCGCGTCCAAGAATTCTACCCTATAGTCTCAGATTTCTTGAGTCTTCCCATCCCTCGAACCGATACTGCTAGTTTATGCGACAATTATTGCATCCACATGCAGCGTCGCGTCAGATAACCTACCCTGTAGTCTCACATTTCTCGAGTCACTCACATCCCTCGAGCTGATAAGGATACTTTATTTGATAATTATTGCTTTCACGTGTGCAGAAGGAAGCTCTTCGGGCACACTTGCTGACCCGTGGTACCATACGAATCCAAGCTCTCAGTGCAGTAACATCGTGTCTTGGTGTCAGTGATTGCATAGATTAAAAAAGGTTTTAAAAATACTTAAATTTTAAGAATTTCTGTTTATTAAAGTGTGCGCAAATAAAAAGTGCAAATAACAAAACGAGTACTATAACGTGTGCTGAAAATTACAAGATCATCGTCATGGAGAATAAAGTGAGTTAATTCTTTTTTTCATTATCTATTCAGTGTATCTCTCTCTCTCTCTCTCTCTCTCTCTCTCTCTCTCTCTCTCTCTCTCTCTCTCTCTCTCTCTCTCTCTCTCTCGATCGACAAGCTCGTTTGGATCATCCCAATAAATGTAATCGATATGTGTATTATTATTATTATTATTACGAACAATCTTATATTGCAAAGCGTCAAAGAGTCCTTTACCACTTTTACTCCGCGGAATCTTGAGAATTTTACTTACAAAATCAGTATATTTCTTACTTGAATTTTCACGAATACTCTCGTTTGCTTTATACTATTTTTTATATGCATTTGTATCTTTTAAAATTTTAGCATAATTTTTCTAATCAATATCAGTGATTAAAGTATCATCAGGATATTTCTTAAACAGTAGCTCAACTAGTCCAGTAGCTTTTTCATACTCTTTATTACCAACGATAATTTTATCTTTTTTAAAACTTATAGGACTGTCTCCAATCATCAATGAATCATCACGCATTTTGCGCACACTATACAAGGTATCCAATGTTTGTGTTTGTCCATTAAGCAGCAATTGAACATTTTCATCTACATTATCGCTCCTGACTGTTTGTTCATGTTCTGAAATATCTGAATCGCTATTAAAATCTTCGATCTCATGCTGATCTGGCTCTTCTACAGCTGACTCAAAAGCTGATTCTCCAAGATCATCGTCAGGATCATCAACGTTATTATCGTCAATGTAGTCGTCGTCGTCGTCGTTGTCGGCATCGTCATCTTTTTTTTTAATCGGTCTCAATTTTCTCTTCTTTCTCTTTTCCATTTTAATAGCTGGTAGCAAAGTTGTTTCTTGTTTTATTCTATGCTCACTTACATCGATTAGCTTTTGTAGAGGTTTCACATTCGGTTTGAACAAATCATTCAAACTTTTTTCCGCTTCTAATTTATTCAATTTTAATAAATCATACTTTCTTTTCACAGCGTTTCGAACTTTCTCAACTTCACGTAGGACTGCAGTTTGTTGATTAAAATCAGACATCTTGATAGTTTAGAGTCTCACAACTGAATGCTAAATTTCTCCCGTATTCTGTATATTTATTACAATCTGATCAAATCCTTTTCTGTAGCGACCATCATTAATATGACGATCTTTGTCTATGACGAGAAAACTATGATTGCCATCATTCCAGCACATTGAGCAAATATCTTTGAAACGTTGATATGTCATATTCGTATTAACGTGATCGTTGTAAACATGTTTCAAATTCATATCATCTTGACGAAAAATTACTAAAGCAACCCATACTTTTATGTCTATCCATACAGTAAAAAGCTTTGACATTATCCTGTTTTTCACAAGCGATATCATCAAAGACAAAAATTGAATTGGGTCGAGCTTCATCAGGTGATACGACAAGATCGTGTTCACCGAAAGGCAAGTATTCAATACCTTTTAGAGGTTTAACAAGTTGCTGCAAAAATTCATATTTTGGCTGATTCAGAGATTTCGAGTAGACGTAAATATTTTCAAATCTCAGACCATTCGGATGAATGATTAGAGATAAGAGAGCGTTCGTTTTACCACAATTGGATGGACCACAAAATACTGCTCTTATACTGCTAGGTAATAATTTTCCATGACGTGGTTTTTTCTGCTGTTGCTGCTGTGTCAAAAGATCGAAATTAATCACTGGCAACTTTGCTGACTGCTTCTTAAGATCCATCATGCTTCTATTTCATATCACGACTGACCTGTGATATTATAAATATGAGCATTTGTAGTTTTTCTCGGTTAGTCTTGGATGAGCTTGCTAAGAGCTAGCATCATGCAACGAAAAGCAGGTTCAGGATTAGTGAATACACTGATTAACAAATTACCTGTTGAACTTCATGTGCCTGGTTATCAGTACTGTGGTCCAGGTACTAAACTTGCTAAACGTTTAGCTCGTGGTGATTCAGGAATAAATCCTCTAGACGCTGCTTGTAAGGAACACGATATTGCCTACTCAAAAAATCCTGATAACATTCAAGAGAGAAACGCAGCTGATCAGATTTTAGCAGAGAAGGCGTGGCAGAGAGTGAAATCTAGAGACGCTGGTTTGAAAGAAAAAGCGACAGCTTTCGCTATAGCAAATACCATGAAGTTAAAATCAAAGCTTGGTTTGGGTGTTGGAAGAGGAGGAGTAAGAGGAGGTGGCAGGCGTAGATTTAATAAACTTAAGAAAACGATTTCAAAGAAAAAGATTACACTGAAAAATTTGATCAAGTCAATGGGAAAACCTATGATTCCTGGCAACGATTCTCGCTCTATGATAAAATCAGCACTAAAGATGGCTCGAGAGCATGTGAAAAATGTTGGTGGAAAAAGTAAAGTTAATGTTTCACGCATATTGCCTGTTCTCAGCAAAGTAGGTGGCTTTCTTCCAGCACTTATCCCACTTTTTGCTGGTCTCAGTGCAGTAGGCTCACTTGCAGGAGAAGCTGCGGGAATCGCTAAAGCAATAAATAAAGCAAGTGCTGCTAAGAAACAAATGGAAGAGCAAAAAAGACATAATGAAAAAATTGAAATGTTGGCACTCGGTAAAGGACTGTTTCTAAAACCTCATCGTAAAGGTTTCGGCATCTTTCTGAAGAAGATGAATAAAAAGTGTAAAGGAAGAAAAAAAAACTTCGATGAAATAAGATTGCCTAAAAGTGCACTTACCGACTACGATCTGCTCAAATATGTAAACCTAATGAACATACCAAATTTTCGAGGAGTTTTTATGAGAAATGCTCTGCCTTCAAACTGTTGTCGAGCCAGAGAATCAGCAGTCATTAATCTGGATGATGCAAGTGGACCTGGCACGCATTGGGTAGCTTAACGAAAAATTGGTAATGAGGTTACATACTTTGATAGTTTTGGTAATTTACAATCACCGCGAGATCTTATGAATTACTGGAAAGTGTCTCAAGTTAAGTACAATTATCAGAGGTATCAGGAATTTTCAACTTTCATCTGTGGTCATCTCTGTCTGAAATTTCTCTGCAATCAGCTCAATCGTAAAGATAATTTTTGTCTATATAAAAAGAAATCTACATGAATTATTTGAATTAGTCTACTCAAGATGGTTGTTGAATCAATGACTCTCAGCCTTTCCGGCACCTCCTCAATCCTTGAGACGCACTATTTTCCTCCAATAGAACTGGATTCGAATAAGCAATACAGTCTTGGACTTGTTGAGCTGCTAACTTTTAATTCTATACCGAACCTCGATGAAAACTGTAATAAATTTTATGTTGGTCAAGAAATAATTGAACTACCTACTGGCAGTTATGAGACTGAGGATATTGATCCAACTCTACAAGGTATCCTCGATACTCGAGGTATAAAAGTTAGTATCAAACCAAATAATAATACGTTACGAAGTATTATTATGTGTAGTCATGAAATAGATTTCCGACCGACTGACTCGATTGGTCGTCTACTAGGATTCACTCCAAGACTTTTGAAGCCCTATATAAGTCACAACTCAGATTTACCAGTAGCTATTCTCAAAGTGAACGCTTTACGAGTTGAATGTAACATTACGACAGGAGCATACATAAATCAGCAGAAAGTTCATACAATACATAAATTTTTCCCAGCAGATACGCCAGGCTACAAGATAATCGAGGTGCCTAAACAAATAATTTACTTCCCAATATCTGTGAAAGTGATTGATCACCTACAACTACGCATAGTAGATAAATATGGTGATTTGATTAATCTCCGAGGTGAAATTATTACAATTCGTCTACATTTAAAAAGCCATTGAAATGGGTATTGTTTTTAATGCTGACAAAAGCTATATTAATAGCTCAGTATGTCGTCAGACAGTCAATCAGCAACGAGTGATCAAACGATTAACACATCAGAACAGTCAGTTTCTACAAAGTACCTCAGAAAAATGGAATCAGTTCTTAACGTACAATCCCCTGTCATCTTTGATGAATCTGTCTCGCATTATGAGGTTCATGCACATCAACCCTATACCTCACTTGCATTCAATAATAGTGATGAAATTCGGATAGCTATACAACATCAAGATTTGTGTGTTCTACCATCATAAAGTTCTCTACATATTTGTGGAAAGATTACTAGACAGGATGGACAAGCAGTACAACACACCCTGTTTGTGAACAATGCTATTAGTCATCTCTTTGAAGAAATTCGATATGAGATGAATGCCATAGAGATTGATCGATGTAAGAACGTTGCTGCTACAACCCTGATGAAAGGTTACACATCTTTCTCACCTAGTCAACTAAAGTATCTTGAAAATTCTGGCTGAACACCTATTACTGACGTGGAAAATATAGCTGATAATAATGGAAACTTTGATGTGACAGTTCCTCTATCAATGATTTTTGGTTTCGCTGAAGATTATCGCAAAATCGTTGTAAACGTTAAGCATGAACTTATTCTCACAAGATCGAGAAATGATTTGAATGCTGTTTTGCAAGAGGCTTTAATGGTGGACGGGAGACCGACATATGAAGAATTCAAAATCGAGATCAATCGTATAGAGTGGCTTATGCCCTACCTCATGCTGTCAGACCGATGAAAAATACAACTATTTAACTATATTCAAAAAGATATACCGATTTCGATGAGTTTTCGTTCATGGGAGTTGTATGAGTATCCAGTACTTCCAACAACCACGCAACATGTATGAACTGTAAAAACATCGAATCAGCTGGAAAAAACACGTTTTATCATTCTCGGTTTTCAAACAGAGAGGAAAGGTGTACGAAGACAAAATGCTAGACATTTTGATCATTGTAATATTAGTAATGTCAAACTTTTCCTCAACTCTCAGAGCTATCCGTATGGAAATCTGAATCTTGATATTTTAAACAATCAGATTGCCATGCTTTACGATATGTATGCTAATTTTCAGAATGCGCATTATTCTGATAGAATTGTAATAGATCCCCTTTTAAGCAAAGAAGAATTCATTACAAATGCTCCATTCATAGTTATCGACTACTCAAAACAAAACGAGTCACTCAAACAGGCAGCTGTAGACGTACGTCTTGAATTTGAATGTAAGCGTAATATACCCGTGGACACTACAGCGTATTGTCTAATTCTACATGATCGAATTGTCAAGTATAATCCTATAAGTGGTGATATTAAGAAACTTGTTTGAAACTATATAAAGCTTGCAGGAACAAACATTCGAATCAGTATTATCTTAAACCATCAGTCAGGATAGATATAAAAAATGAAACGAAATAGCATTCCGTACACACCTCTCAAGGAAGATAAAAGCGCTAGAAGAGTGCAAGATGATAAATAATGTAATACGTATGGTGGAGAACCTTGTTCTACTCCTGTTAATAAATTTGAACAGTTAAAAAATACTTTTGAGAAATATTCCACTAATACGAAGTCCATGCCAGAACATCAAGGTTATGAGAAGTTGTGAAAGATTTTATAATATATATGTCTTTACAAATAATGTTTTATGTGCCTATCTTTTTTTGAATAAAGTAAAATAAAAATGAATATTTTGATGTATTTATTTATTAATCATAACCTTTAATCCTACAAATCCTATTCCAAATTATCCATAGCATCCCAGGTCGATAGTGTAAATTACCGATGCTCACTCTGAGCTATGGAGGGAGGTCGGTAACGGGGGCGAAAACGCCACCGCAGGCGGCACGGTCAATATGCAATGCTCTGTCGGTAAAACAGGGACCTACTAATATGATATAGAAACGCTCTGCGCAGGCTTTCTATACCAATTGACGCACATGCGTACTCAGTGTGAAATATTATTCACTCTTTCTTTCTGGACAACCCTATATAAGAACATAATTAGATAAATCTCAAAAATAATTTTTGTCATCTTCCTGTTGAGCATCGTGACTACTAACTACCACTGCGGAGAACAAGAGTCGACTGATATAGAAACGCTCTGCGCAGGCTTTCTATACCAATTGACGCACATACGTACTAAGTATGAAATATTATACACACTTTCATTCTGGACACCACTATATAAGAACATAATTAGATAAATCTCTGAAATAATTTGTGTCATCTTCCTGTTGATCATCGTTACTACTAACTACCACTACGGAGTACGAAAGACGACAGAGATTGGAACTCCCTTCGCTGGATATTATACGAATTGACGCCCATACGTACTAAGTGTGAAATATTATTCACACTTTCTTTCCGGACACCACTGATATAAGAACATAATTAGATAAATCTCTGAAATAATTTGTGTCATCTTCCTATTGAGCATCCTGACTACAAACTACCACTACGGAGTACCAGAGTCGACTGATATAGAAAGTCTCTGCGCAGGCTTTCTATACCAATTGACGCACATACGTACTAAGTGTGAAATATTATTCACACTTTCATTCTGGACACCACTTATATAAGAACATAATAAGATAAATCTCAAAAATAATTTGTGTAGTCTTCCTGTTGAGAATCGTGACTACTAACTACCACTACGGAGTACCAGAGTCGACTGATATAGAAACTCTCTGCGCAGGCTTTCTATACCAATTGACGCACATACGTACTAATTGTGAAATATTATTCACACTTTCATTCTGGACACCACTTATATAAGAACATAATTAGATAAATCTCTGAAATAATTTGTGTCATCTTCCTGTTGATCATCGTTACTACTAACTACCACTACGGAGTACGAAAGACGACAGAGATTGGAACTCCCTTCGCTGGATATTATACGAATTGACGCCCATACGTACTAAGTGTGAAATATTATTCACACTTTCTTTCCGGACACCACTGATATAAGAACATAATTAGATAAATCTCTGAAATAATTTGTGTCATCTTCCTGTTGATCATCGTTACTACTAACTACCACTACGGAGTACGAAAGACGACAGAGATTGGAACTCCCTTCGCTGGATATTATACGAATTGACGCCCATACGTACTAAGTGTAAAATATTATTCACACTTTCTTTCCGGACACCACTGATATAAGAAGATAATTAGATAAATCTCTGAAATAATTTGTGTCATCTTCCTGTTGAGCATCGTGACTACAAACTACCACTACGGAGTACCAGATTCCACTGATATAGAAACTCTCTGCGCAGGCTTTCTATACCAATTGACGCACATGCGTACTAAGTGTGAAATATTATTCAAACTTTCTTTCTGGACAACCCTATATAAGAACATAATTAGATAAATCTCTGAAATAATTTGTGTCATCTTCCTATTGAGCATCTTGACTACAAACTACAACTACGGAGTACCAGAGTCGACTGATATAGAAACTCTCTGCGCAGGCTTTCTATACCATTTGACGCACATGCGTACTAAGTGTGAAATATTATTCACACTTTCTTTCCGGACACCACTTATATAAGAACATAATTAGATAAATCTCAAAAATAATTTGTGTCGTCTTCCTGTTGAGCATCGTGACTACAAACTACCACTACGGAGTACCAGAGTCGACTGATATAGAAACTCTCTGCGCAGTCTTTCTATACCATTTGACGCCAATGCGTACTAAATATGAAATATTATTCAAACTTTCTTTCTGGACAACCCTATATAAGAACATAATTAGATAAATCTCTGAAATAATTTGTGTCATCTTCCTGTTGAGAATCGTGACTACTAACTACCACTACGGAGTACCAGAGTCGACTGATATAGAAACTCTCTGCGCAGGCTTTCTATACCAATTGACGCACATACGTACTAATTGTGAAATATTATTCACACTTTCATTCTGGACACCACTTATATAAGAACATAATTAGATAAATCTCTGAAATAATTTGTGTCATCTTCCTGTTGATCATCGTTACTACTAACTACCACTACGGAGTACGAAAGACGACAGAGATTGGAACTCCCTTCGCTGGATATTATACGAATTGACGCCCATACGTACTAAGTGTGAAATATTATTCACACTTTCTTTCCGGACACCACTGATATAAGAACATAATTAGATAAATCTCTGAAATAATTTGTGTCATCTTCCTGTTGATCATCGTTACTACTAACTACCACTACGGAGTACGAAAGACGACAGAGATTGGAACTCCCTTCGCTGGATATTATACGAATTGACGCCCATACGTACTAAGTGTGAAATATTATTCACAGTTTCTTTCCGTACACCACTGATATCAGAAGATAATTAGATAAATCTAAAAAATAATTTGTGTCATCTTCCTGCTTAGCATCGTGACTACTAACTATCACTACGGAGTACCGGAGTCGACCGATATAGAAACGCTCTGCGCAGGCTTTCTATACCAAATGTCGCACATGCGTACTAAGTGTGAAATATTATTCACACTTTCTTTCTGGACAACCCTATATAAGAACATAATTAGATAAATCTCTGAAATAATTTGTGTCATCTTCCTATTGAGCATCTTGACTACAAACTACCACTACGGAGTACCAGAGTCGACTGATATAGAAACTCTCTGCGCAGGCTTTCTATACCATTTGACGCACATGCGTACTAAGTGTGAAATATTATTCACACTTTCTTTCTGGACACCACTATATAAGAACATAATTAGATAAATCTCTAAAACAATTTATGTCATCTTCCTGTTGAGCATCGTGACTACAAACTACCACTACGGAGTACCAGAGTCGACTGATATAGGCACACTCTGCGCTGGCTTTCTATACCATTTGACGCCAATGCGTACTAAGTGTGAAATATTATTCACACTTTCTTTCCGGACACCACTTATATAAGAACATAATTAGATAAATCTGAAAAATAATTTGTGTCGTCTTCCTGTTGAGAATCGTGACTACTAACTACCACTACGGAGTACCAGAGTCGACTGATATAGAAATTATCTGCGCACGCTTTCTATACCAATTGACGCCAATGCGTACTAAGTGTGAAATAGTATTCACAGTTTCTTTCCGTACACCACTGATATCAGAAGATAATTAGATAAATCTAAAAAATAATTTGTGTCATCTTCCTGCTTAGCATCGTGACTACTAACTATCACTACGGAGTACCGGAGTCGACCGATATAGAAACGCTCTGCGCAGGCTTTCTATACCAAATGTCGCACATGCGTACTAAGTGTGAAATATTATTCACACTTTCTTTCTGGACAACCCTATATAAGAACATAATTAGATAAATCTCTGAAATAATTTGTGTCATCTTCCTATTGAGCATCTTGACTACAAACTACCACTACGGAGTACCAGAGTCGACTGATATAGAAACTCTCTGCGCAGGCTTTCTATACCATTTGACGCACATGCGTACTAAGTGTGAAATATTATTCACACTTTCTTTCTGGACACCACTATATAAGAACATAATTAGATAAATCTCTAAAACAATTTATGTCATCTTCCTGTTGAGCATCGTGACTACAAACTACCACTACGGAGTACCAGAGTCGACTGATATAGGCACACTCTGCGCTGGCTTTCTATACCATTTGACGCCAATGCGTACTAAGTGTGAAATATTATTCACACTTTCTTTCTGGACACCACTATATAAGAACATAATTAGATAAATCTCTAAAACAATTTATGTCATCTTCCTGTTGAGCAACGCGACTACTAACTACCACTACGGAGTACGAGAGTCGACTGATATAGAAATTATCTGCGCACGCTTTCTATACCAATTGACGCACATGCGTACTAAGTGTGAAATATTATTCACACATTCTTATCGGACACTACTATATAAGAACATAATTAGATAAATCTAAAAAATAATTTGTGTCATCTTCCTGTTGAGCATCGTGACTACAAACTACCACTACGGAGTGCCAGAGTCGACTGATATAGAAACTCTCTGCGCAGTCTTTCTATACCATTTGACGCCAATGCGTACTAAGTGTGAAATATTATTCACACTTTCATTCTGGACACCACTATATAAGAAGATAATTAGATAAATCTCTCAAATAATTTGTGTCATCTTCCTGTTGATCATCGTTACTACTAACTACCACTACGGAGTACAAAAGACGACAGAGATTGGAACTCCCTTCGCTGGATATTATACGAATTGACGCCCATACGTACTAAGTGTGAAATATTATTCACACTTTCTTTCCGGACACCACTGATATAAGAAGATAATTAGATAAATCTCTGAAATAATTTGTGTCATCTTCCTGTTGAGCATCGTGACTACAAACTACCACTACGGAGTACCAGAGTCCACTGATATAGAAACTCTCTGCGCAGGCTTTCTATACCAATTGACGCACATACGTACTAATTGTGAAATATTATTCACAGTTTCTTTCCGTACACCACTGATATCAGAAGATAATTAGATAAATCTAAAAAATAATTTGTGTCATCTTCCTGCTTAGCATCGTGAATACTAACTACCACTACGGAGTACCGGAGTCGACTGATATAGAAACGCTCTGCGCAGGCTTTCTATACCAATTGACGCACATGCGTACTAAGTGTGAAATATTATTCACACTATCTTTCTGGACAACCCTATATAAGAACATAATTAGATAAATCTCTGAAATAATTTGTGTCATCTTCCTATTGAGCATCTTGACTACAAACTACCACTACGGAGTACCAGAGTCGACTGATATAGAAACTCTCTGCGCAGGCTTTCTATACCATTTGACGCACATGCGTACTAAGTGTGAAATATTATTCACACTTTCTTTCCGGACACCACTTATATAAGAACATAATTAGATAAATCTCAAAAATAATTTGTGTCGTCTTCCTGTTGAGCATCGTGACTACAAACTACCACTACGGAGTACCAGAGTCGACTGATATAGAAACTCTCTGCGCAGGCTTTCTATACTAATTAACGTACTTGCGTACTAATTGAGAAATATTATTGGCACTCTCTTTCAGGACACCACTTATATAAGAACATAATTAGATAAATCTCGAAAATAATTTGTGTCGTCTTCCTGTTGAGCATCGTGACTACTAACTACCACAACGGAGTACCAAAGCAGACTGATATAGGAACTCTCTTCGCTGGATATTATACGAATTGACGCCGATACGTACTAAGTGTGAAATATTATTCACACTTTCTTTCCTGACACCACTTATATAAGAACATAATTAGATAAATCTCGAAAATAATTTGTGTCGTCTTCCTGTTGAGCATCGTGACTACTAACTACCACTACGGAGTACCAAAGCAGACTGATATAGGAACTCTCTTCGCTGGATATTATACGAATTGACGCCGATACGTACTAAGTGTGAAATATTATTCACACTTTCTTTCCGGACACCACTTATATAAGAACATAATTAGATAAATCTCGAAAATAATTTGTGTCGTCTTCCTGTTGAGCATCGTGACTACTAACTACCACTACTGAGTACCAGAGTCGACTGATACAGGAACTCTCTGCGCAGGCTTTCTATACTAATTAACGTACATGCGTACTAATTGAGAAATATTATTGGCACTCTCTTTCAGGACATAACTGATATAAGAACATTATTTGATAAATCTCATAAACAATTTGTGTCGTCTTCCTGTTGAGCATCGTGACCACTAACTACTACTACGGAGTACCAGAGTCGACTGATATAGAAATTATCTCCGCGCACTTTCTATACCAATTGACGCCAATGCGTTCTAAGTGTGAAATATTATTCACACATTCTTTCCGGACACCACTTATATAAGAACATAATTAGATAAATCTCGAAAATAATTTGTGTCGTCTTCCTGTTGAGCATCGTGACTACTAACTACCGCTACGGAGTACCAAAGCAGACTGATATAGGAACTCTCTTCGCTGGATATTATACGAATTGACGCCCATACGTACTAAGTGTGAAATATTATTCACACTTTCTTTCCGGACACCACTTATATAAGAACATAATTAGATATATCTCAAAAATAATTTGTGTAGTCTTCCTGTTGAGCATCGTGACTACTAACTACCACTACGGAGTACCAGAGTCGACTGATATAGAAATTATCTGCGCGCACTTTCTATACCAATTGACGTACATGCGTACTAAGTGAGAAATATTATTGACACTTTATTTCTGGACACCACTTATATAAGAACATAATTAGATAAATCTCAAAAATAATTTGTGTCGACTTCCTGTTGAGCATCGTGACTACTAACTACCACTACAGAGTACCAAAACAGACTGATATAGGAACTCTCTTCGCTGGATATTATACGAATTGACGCCCATACGTACTAAGTGTGAAATATTATTCACACTTTCTTTCCGGACACCACTTATATAAGAACATAATTAGATATATCTCAAAATTAATTTGTGTAGTCTTCCTGTTGAGCATCGTGACTACTAACTACCACTACGGAGTACCAGAGTCGACTGATATAGAAATTATCTGCGCGCACTTTCTATACCAATTGACGCCAATGCGTTCTAAGTGTGAAATATTATCCACACTTTCTTTCTGGACACCACTTATATAAGAACATAATTAGATAAATCTCAAAAATAATTTGTGTCGACTTCCTGTTGAGCATCGTGACTACTAACTACCACTACAGAGTACCAAAGCAGACTGATATAGGAACTCTCTTCGCTGGATATTATACGAATTGACGCCCATACATACTAAGTGTGAAATATTATTCACACTTTCTTTCCGGACACCACTTATATAAGAACATAATTAGATATATCTCAAAATTAATTTGTGTAGTCTTCCTGTTGAGCATCGTGACTACAAACTACCACTACGGAGTACCAGAGTCCACTGATATAGAAACTCTCTGCGCAGGCTTTCTATACCAATTGACGCACATGCGTACTAAGTGTGAAATATTATTCAAACTTTCTTTCTGGACAACCCTATATAAGAACATAATTAGATAAATCTCTGAAATAATTTGTGTCATCTTCCTATTGAGCATCTTGACTACAAACTACAACTACGGAGTACCAGAGTCGACTGATATAGAAACTCTCTGCGCAGGCTTTCTATACCATTTGACGCACATGCGTACTAAGTGTGAAATATTATTCACACTTTCTTTCCGGACACCACTTATATAAGAACATAATTAGATAAATCTCAAAAATAATTTGTGTCGTCTTCCTGTTGAGCATCGTGACTACAAACTACCACTACGGAGTACCAGAGTCGACTGATATAGAAACTCTCTGCGCAGTCTTTCTAAACCATTTGACGCCAATGCGTACTAAATATGAAATATTATACACACTTTCATTCTGGACACCACTATATAAGAAGATAATTAGATAAATCTCTGAAATAATTTGTGTCATCTTCCTGTTGAGCATCGTGACTACAAACTACCACTACGGAGTACCAGAGTCGACTGATATAGGCACACTCTGCGCTGGCTTTCTATACCATTTGACGCCAATGCGTACTAAGTGTGAAATATTATTCACACTTTCATTCTGGACACCACTATATAAGAACATAATTAGATAAATCTCTAAAACAATTTATGTCATCTTCCTGTTGAGCAACGCGACTACTAACTACCACTACGGACTACCAGAGTCGACTGATATAGGCACACTCTGCGCTGGCTTTCTATACCAATTGACGCACATGCGTACTAAGTGTGAAATATTATTCACACTTTCTTTCCGGACACCACTTATATAAGAACATAATTAGATAAATCTGAAAAATAATTTGTGTCGTCTTCCTGTTGAGAATCGTGACTACTAACTACCACTACGGAGTACGAGAGTCGACTGATATAGAAATTATCTGCGCACGCTTTCTATACCAATTGACGCCAATGCGTACTAAGTGTGAAATAGTATTCACAGTTTCTTTCCGTACACCACTGATATCAGAAGATAATTAGATAAATCTAAAAAATAATTTGTGTCATCTTCCTGCTTAGCATCGTGACTACTAACTATCACTACGGAGTACCGGAGTCGACCGATATAGAAACGCTCTGCGCAGGCTTTCTATACCAAATGTCGCACATGCGTACTAAGTGTGAAATATTATTCACACTTTCTTTCTGGAAAACCCTATATAAGAACATAATTAGATAAATCTCTGAAATAATTTGTGTCATCTTCCTGTTGAGCATCGTGACTACAAACTACCACTACGGAGTACCAGAGTCGACTGATATAGGCACACTCTGCGCTGGCTTTCTATACCATTTGACGCACATGCGTACTAAGTGTGAAATATTATTCACACTTTCTTTCTGGACACCACTATATAAGAACATAATTAGATAAATCTCTAAAACAATTTATGTCATCTTCCTGTTGAGCATCGTGACTACAAACTACCACTACGGAGTACCAGAGTCGACTGATATAGGCACACTCTGCACTGGCTTTCTATACCATTTGACGCCAATGCGTACTAAGTGTGAAATATTATTCACACTTTCTTTCTGGACACCACTATATAAGAACATAATTAGATAAATCTCTAAAACAATTTATGTCATCTTCCTGTTGAGCAACGCGACTACTAACTACCACTACGGACTACCAGAGTCGACTGATATAGGCACACTCTGCGCTGGCTTTCTATACCAATTGACGCACATGCGTACTAAGTGTGAAATATTATTCACACTTTCTTTCCGGACACCACTTATATAAGAACATAATTAGATAAATCTGAAAAATAATTTGTGTCGTCTTCCTGTTGAGAATCGTGACTACTAACTACCACTACGGAGTACGAGAGTCGACTGATATAGAAATTATCTGCGCACGCTTTCTATACCAATTGACGCCAATGCGTACTAAGTGTGAAATAGTATTCACAGTTTCTTTCCGTACACCACTGATATCAGAAGATAATTAGATAAATCTAAAAAATAATTTGTGTCATCTTCCTGCTTAGCATCGTGACTACTAACTATCACTACGGAGTACCGGAGTCGACCGATATAGAAACTCTCTGCGCAGGCTTTCTATACCATTTGACGCACATGCGTACTAAGTGTGAAATATTATTCACACTTTCTTTCTGGACACCACTATATAAGAACATAATTAGATAAATCTCTAAAACAATTTATGTCATCTTCCTGTTGAGCATCGTGACTACAAACTACCACTACGGAGTACCAGAGTCGACTGATATAGGCACACTCTGCGCTGGCTTTCTATACCATTTGACGCCAATGCGTACTAAGTGTGAAATATTATTCACACTTTCTTTCTGGACACCACTATATAAGAACATAATTAGATAAATCTCTAAAACAATTTATGTCATCTTCCTGTTGAGCAACGCGACTACTAACTACCACTACGGACTACCAGAGTCGACTGATATAGGCACACTCTGCGCTGGCTTTCTATACCAATTGACGCACATGCGTACTAAGTGTGAAATATTATTCACACTTTCTTTCTGGACACCACTATATAAGAACATAATTAGATAAATCTCTAAAACAATTTATGTCATCTTCCTGTTGAGCAACGCGACTACTAACTACCACTACGGACTACCAGAGTCGACTGATATAGGCACACTCTGCGCTGGCTTTCTATACCAATTGACGCACATGCGTACTAAGTGTGAAATATTATTCACACTTTCTTTCCGGACACCACTTCTATAAGAACATAATTAGATAAATCTGAAAAATAATTTGTGTCATCTTCCTGCTTAGCATCGTGACTACTAACTATCACTACGGAGTACCGGAGTCGACCGATATAGAAACGCTCTGCGCAGGCTTTCTATACCAAATGTCGCACATGCGTACTAAGTGTGAAATATTATTCACACTTTCTTTCTGGACAACCCTATATAAGAACATAATTAGATAAATCTCTGAAATAATTTGTGTCATCTTCCTATTGAGCATCTTGACTACAAACTACCACTACGGAGTACCAGAGTCGACTGATATAGAAACTCTCTGCGCAGGCTTTCTATACCATTTGACGCCAATGCGTACTAAGTGTGAAATATTATTCACACTTTCATTCTGGACACCACTATATAAGAAGATAATTAGATAAATCTCTCAAATAATTTGTGTCATCTTCCTGTTGATCATCGTTACTACTAACTACCACTACGGAGTACGAAAGACGACAGAGATTGGAACTCCCTTCGCTGGATATTATACGAATTGACGCCCATACGTACTAAGTGTGAAATATTATTCCCACTTTCTTTCCGGACACCACTGATATAAGAAGATAATTAGATAAATCTCTGAAATAATTTGTGTCATCTTCCTGTTGAGCATCGTGACTACAAACTACCACTACGGAGTACCAGAGTCCACTGATATAGAAACTCTCTGCGCAGGCTTTCTATACCAATTGACGCACATACGTACTAATTGTGAAATATTATTCACAGTTTCTTTCCGTACACCACTGATATCAGAAGATAATTAGATAAATCTAAAAAATAATTTGTGTCATCTTCCTGCTTAGCACCGTGAATACTAACTACCACTACGGAGTACCGGAGTCGACTGATATAGAAACGCTCTGCGCAGGCTTTCTATACCAATTGACGCACATGCGTACTAAGTGTGAAATATTATTCACACTATCTTTCTGGACAACCCTATATAAGAACATAATTAGATAAATCTCTGAAATAATTTGTGTCATCTTCCTATTGAGCATCTTGACTACAAACTACCACTACGGAGTACCAGAGTCGACTGATATAGAAACTCTCTGCGCAGGCTTTCTATACCATTTGACGCACATGCGTACTAAGTGTGAAATATTATTCACACTTTCTTTCCGGACACCACTTATATAAGAACATAATTAGATAAATCTCAAAAATAATTTGTGTCGTCTTCCTGTTGAGCATCGTGACTACAAACTACCACTACGGAGTACCAGAGTCGACTGATATAGAAACTCTCTGCGCAGGCTTTCTATACTAATTAACGTACATGCGTACTAATTGAGAAATATTATTGGCACTTTCTTTCAGGACACCACTTATATAAGAACATAATTAGATAAATCTCGAAAATAATTTGTGTCGTCTTCCTGTTGAGCATCGTGACTACTAACTACCACAACGGAGTACCAAAGCAGACTGATATAGGAACTCTCTTCGCTGGATATTATACGAATTGACGCCGATACGTACTAAGTGTGAAATATTATTCACACTTTCTTTCCTGACACCACTTATATAAGAACATAATTAGATAAATCTCGAAAATAATTTGTGTCGTCTTCCTGTTGAGCATCGTGACTACTAACTACCACTACGGAGTACCAAAGCAGACTGATATAGGAACTCTCTTCGCTGGATATTATACGAATTGACGCCGATACGTACTAAGTGTGAAATATTATTCACACTTTCTTTCCGGACACCACTTATATAAGAACATAATTAGATAAATCTCGAAAATAATTTGTGTCGTCTTCCTGTTGAGCATCGTGACTACTAACTACCACTACTGAGTACCAGAGTCGACTGATACAGGAACTCTCTGCGCAGGCTTTCTATACTAATTAACGTACATGCGTACTAATTGAGAAATATTATTGGCACTCTCTTTCAGGACATAACTGATATAAGAACATTATTTGATAAATCTCATAAACAATTTGTGTCGTCTTCCTGTTGAGCATCGTGACCACTAACTACTACTACGGAGTACCAGAGTCGACTGATATAGAAATTATCTCCGCGCACTTTCTATACCAATTGACGCCAATGCGTTCTAAGTGTGAAATATTATTCACACATTCTTTCCGGACACCACTTATATAAGAACATAATTAGATAAATCTCGAAAATAATTTGTGTCGTCTTCCTGTTGAGCATCGTGACTACTAACTACCACTACGGAGTACCAAAGCAGACTGATATAGGAACTCTCTTCGCTGGATATTATACGAATTGACGCCCATACGTACTAAGTGTGAAATATTATTCACACTTTCTTTCCGGACACCACTTATATAAGAACATAATTAGATATATCTCAAAAATAATTTGTGTAGTCTTCCTGTTGAGCATCGTGACTACTAACTACCACTACGGAGTACCAGAGTCGACTGATATAGAAATTATCTGCGCGCACTTTCTATACCAATTGACGTACATGCGTACTAAGTGAGAAATATTATTGACACTTTATTTCTGGACACCACTTATATAAGAACATAATTAGATAAATCTCAAAAATAATTTGTGTCGACTTCCTGTTGAGCATCGTGACTACTAACTACCACTACAGAGTACCAAAACAGACTGATATAGGAACTCTCTTCGCTGGATATTATACGAATTGACGCCCATACGTACTAAGTGTGAAATATTATTCACACTTTCTTTCCGGACACCACTTATATAAGAACATAATTAGATATATCTCAAAATTAATTTGTGTAGTCTTCCTGTTGAGCATCGTGACTACTAACTACCACTACGGAGTACCAGAGTCGACTGATATAGAAATTATCTGCGCGCACTTTCTATACCAATTGACGCCAATGCGTTCTAAGTGTGAAATATTATCCACACTTTCTTTCTGGACACCACTTATATAAGAACATAATTAGATAAATCTCAAAAATAATTTGTGTCGACTTCCTGTTGAGCATCGTGACTACTAACTACCACTACAGAGTACCAAAGCAGACTGATATAGGAACTCTCTTCGCTGGATATTATACGAATTGACGCCCATACATACTAAGTGTGAAATATTATTCACGCTTTCTTTCCGGACACCACTTATATAAGAACATAATTAGATATATCTCAAAATTAATTTGTGTAGTCTTCCTGTTGAGCATCGTGACTACAAACTACCACTACGGAGTACCAGAGTCCACTGATATAGAAACTCTCTGCGCAAGCTTTCTATACCAATTGACGCACATGCGTACTAAGTGTGAAATATTATTCAAACTTTCTTTCTGGACAACCCTATATAAGAACATAATTAGATAAATCTCTGAAATAATTTGTGTCATCTTCCTATTGAGCATCTTGACTACAAACTACAACTACGGAGTACCAGAGTCGACTGATATAGAAACTCTCTGCGCAGGCTTTCTATACCATTTGACGCACATGCGTACTAAGTGTGAAATATTATTCACACTTTCTTTCCGGACACCACTTATATAAGAACATAATTAGATAAATCTCAAAAATAATTTGTGTCGTCTTCCTGTTGAGCATCGTGACTACAAACTACCACTACGGAGTACCAGAGTCGACTGATATAGAAACTCTCTGCGCAGTCTTTCTATACCATTTGACGCCAATGCGTACTAAATATGAAATATTATACACACTTTCATTCTGGACACCACTATATAAGAAGATAATTAGATAAATCTCTGAAATAATTTGTGTCATCTTCCTGTTGAGCATCGTGACTACAAACTACCACTACGGAGTACCAGAGTCGACTGATATAGGCACACTCTGCGCTGGCTTTCTATACCATTTGACGCCAATGCGTACTAAGTGTGAAATATTATTCACACTTTCATTCTGGACACCACTATATAAGAACATAATTAGATAAATCTCTAAAACAATTTATGTCATCTTCCTGTTGAGCAACGCGACTACTAACTACCACTACGGACTACCAGAGTCGACTGATATAGGCACACTCTGCGCTGGCTTTCTATACCAATTGACGCACATGCGTACTAAGTGTGAAATATTATTCACACTTTCTTTCCGGACACCACTTATATAAGAACATAATTAGATAAATCTGAAAAATAATTTGTGTCGTCTTCCTGTTGAGAATCGTGACTACTAACTACCACTACGGAGTACGAGAGTCGACTGATATAGAAATTATCTGCGCACGCTTTCTATACCAATTGACGCCAATGCGTACTAAGTGTGAAATAGTATTCACAGTTTCTTTCCGTACACCACTGATATCAGAAGATAATTAGATAAATCTAAAAAATAATTTGTGTCATCTTCCTGCTTAGCATCGTGACTACTAACTATCACTACGGAGTACCGGAGTCGACCGATATAGAAACGCTCTGCGCAGGCTTTCTATACCAAATGTCGCACATGCGTACTAAGTGTGAAATATTATTCACACTTTCTTTCTGGAAAACCCTATATAAGAACATAATTAGATAAATCTCTGAAATAATTTGTGTCATCTTCCTGTTGAGCATCGTGACTACAAACTACCACTACGGAGTACCAGAGTCGACTGATATAGGCACACTCTGCGCTGGCTTTCTATACCATTTGACGCATATGCGTACTAAGTGTGAAATATTATTCACACTTTCTTTCTGGACACCACTATATAAGAACATAATTAGATAAATCTCTAAAACAATTTATGTCATCTTCCTGTTGAGCATCGTGACTACAAACTACCACTACGGAGTACCAGAGTCGACTGATATAGGCACACTCTGCGCTGGCTTTCTATACCATTTGACGCCAATGCGTACTAAGTGTGAAATATTATTCACACTTTCTTTCTGGACACCACTATATAAGAACATAATTAGATAAATCTCTAAAACAATTTATGTCATCTTCCTGTTGAGCAACGCGACTACTAACTACCACTACGGACTACCAGAGTCGACTGATATAGGCACACTCTGCGCTGGCTTTCTATACCAATTGACGCACATGCGTACTAAGTGTGAAATATTATTCACACTTTCTTTCCGGACACCACTTATATAAGAACATAATTAGATAAATCTGAAAAATAATTTGTGTCGTCTTCCTGTTGAGAATCGTGACTACTAACTACCACTACGGAGTACGAGAGTCGACTGATATAGAAATTATCTGCGCACGCTTTCTATACCAATTGACGCCAATGCGTACTAAGTGTGAAATAGTATTCACAGTTTCTTTCCGTACACCACTGATATCAGAAGATAATTAGATAAATCTAAAAAATAATTTGTGTCATCTTCCTGCTTAGCATCGTGACTACTAACTATCACTACGGAGTACCGGAGTCGACCGATATAGAAACTCTCTGCGCAGGCTTTCTATACCATTTGACGCACATGCGTACTAAGTGTGAAATATTATTCACACTTTCTTTCTGGACACCACTATATAAGAACATAATTAGATAAATCTCTAAAACAATTTATGTCATCTTCCTGTTGAGCATCGTGACTACAAACTACCACTACGGAGTACCAGAGTCGACTGATATAGGCACACTCTGCGCTGGCTTTCTATACCATTTGACGCCAATGCGTACTAAGTGTGAAATATTATTCACACTTTCTTTCTGGACACCACTATATAAGAACATAATTAGATAAATCTCTAAAACAATTTATGTCATCTTCCTGTTGAGCAACGCGACTACTAACTACCACTACGGACTACCAGAGTCGACTGATATAGGCACACTCTGCGCTGGCTTTCTATACCAATTGACGCACATGCGTACTAAGTGTGAAATATTATTCACACTTTCTTTCTGGACACCACTATATAAGAACATAATTAGATAAATCTGAAAAATAATTTGTGTCATCTTCCTGCTTAGCATCGTGACTACTAACTATCACTACGGAGTACCGGAGTCGACCGATATAGAAACGCTCTGCGCAGGCTTTCTATACCAAATGTCGCACATGCGTACTAAGTGTGAAATATTATTCACACTTTCTTTCTGGACAACCCTATATAAGAACATAATTAGATAAATCTCTGAAATAATTTGTGTCATCTTCCTATTGAGCATCTTGACTACAAACTACCACTACGGAGTACCAGAGTCGACTGATATAGAAACTCTCTGCGCAGGCTTTCTATACCATTTGACGCCAATGCGTACTAAGTGTGAAATATTATTCACACTTTCATTCTGGACACCACTATATAAGAAGATAATTAGATAAATCTCTCAAATAATTTGTGTCATCTTCCTGTTGATCATCGTTACTACTAACTACCACTACGGAGTACGAAAGACGACAGAGATTGGAACTCCCTTCGCTGGATATTATACGAATTGACGCCCATACGTACTAAGTGTGAAATATTATTCCCACTTTCTTTCCGGACACCACTGATATAAGAAGATAATTGGATAAATCTCTGAAATAATTTGTGTCATCTTCCTGTTGAGCATCGTGACTACAAACTACCACTACGGAGTACCAGAGTCCACTGATATAGAAACTCTCTGCGCAGGCTTTCTATACCAATTGACGCACATACGTACTAATTGTGAAATATTATTCACAGTTTCTTTCCGTACACCACTGATATCAGAAGATAATTAGATAAATCTAAAAAATAATTTGTGTCATCTTCCTGCTTAGCATCGTGAATACTAACTACCACTACGGAGTACCGGAGTCGACTGATATAGAAACGCTCTGCGCAGGCTTTCTATACCAATTGACGCACATGCGTACTAAGTGTGAAATATTATTCACACTATCTTTCTGGACAACCCTATATAAGAACATAATTAGATAAATCTCTGAAATAATTTGTGTCATCTTCCTATTGAGCATCTTGACTACAAACTACCACTACGGAGTACCAGAGTCGACTGATATAGAAACTCTCTGCGCAGGCTTTCTATACCATTTGACGCACATGCGTACTAAGTGTGAAATATTATTCACACTTTCTTTCCGGACACCACTTATATAAGAACATAATTAGATAAATCTCAAAAATAATTTGTGTCGTCTTCCTGTTGAGCATCGTGACTACAAACTACCACTACGGAGTACCAGAGTCGACTGATATAGAAACTCTCTGCGCAGGCTTTCTATACTAATTAACGTACATGCGTACTAATTGAGAAATATTATTGGCACTTTCTTTCAGGACACCACTTATATAAGAACATAATTAGATAAATCTCGAAAATAATTTGTGTCGTCTTCCTGTTGAGCATCGTGACTACTAACTACCACAACGGAGTACCAAAGCAGACTGATATAGGAACTCTCTTCGCTGGATATTATACGAATTGACGCCGATACGTACTAAGTGTGAAATATTATTCACACTTTCTTTCCTGACACCACTTATATAAGAACATAATTAGATAAATCTCGAAAATAATTTGTGTCGTCTTCCTGTTGAGCATCGTGACTACTAACTACCACTACGGAGTACCAAAGCAGACTGATATAGGAACTCTCTTCGCTGGATATTATACGAATTGACGCCGATACGTACTAAGTGTGAAATATTATTCACACTTTCTTTCCGGACACCACTTATATAAGAACATAATTAGATAAATCTCGAAAATAATTTGTGTCGTCTTCCTGTTGAGCATCGTGACTACTAACTACCACAACGGAGTACCAAAGCAGACTGATATAGGAACTCTCTTCGCTGGATATTATACGAATTGACGCCGATACGTACTAAGTGTGAAATATTATTCACACTTTCTTTCCTGACACCACTTATATAAGAACATAATTAGATAAATCTCGAAAATAATTTGTGTCGTCTTCCTGTTGAGCATCGTGACTACTAACTACCACTACGGAGTACCAAAGCAGACTGATATAGGAACTCTCTTCGCTGGATATTATACGAATTGACGCCGATACGTACTAAGTGTGAAATATTATTCACACTTTCTTTCCGGACACCACTTATATAAGAACATAATTAGATAAATCTCGAAAATAATTTGTGTCGTCTTCCTGTTGAGCATCGTGACTACTAACTACCACTACGGAGTACCAAAGCAGACTGATATAGGAACTCTCTTCGCTGGATATTATACGAATTGACGCCGATACGTACTAAGTGTGAAATATTATTCACACTTTCTTTCCGGACACCACTTATATAAGAACATAATTAGATAAATCTCGAAAATAATTTGTGTCGTCTTCCTGTTGAGCATCGTGACTACTAACTACCACTACTGAGTACCAGAGTCGACTGATACAGGAACTCTCTGCGCAGGCTTTCTATACTAATTAACGTACATGCGTACTAATTGAGAAATATTATTGGCACATTCTTTCCGGACACCACTTATATAAGAACATAATTAGATAAATCTCGAAAATAATTTGTGTCGTCTTCCTGTTGAGCATCGTGACTACTAACTACCACTACGGAGTACCAAAGCAGACTGATATAGGAACTCTCTTCGCTGGATATTATACGAATTGACGCCCATACGTACTAAGTGTGAAATATTATTCACACTTTCTTTCCGGACACCACTTATATAAGAACATAATTAGATAAATCTCGAAAATAATTTGTGTCGTCTTCCTGTTGAGCATCGTGACTACTAACTACCACTACGGAGTACCAGAGTCGACTGATATAGAAATTATCTGCGCGCACTTTCTATACCAATTGACGCCAATGCGTTCTAAGTGTGAAATATTATCCACACTTTCTTTCCGGACACCACTTATATAAGAACATAATTAGATAAATCTCGAAAATAATTTGTGTCGTCTTCCTGTTGAGCATCGTGACTACTAACTACCACTACGGAGTACCAAAGCAGACTGATATAGGAACTCTCTTCGCAGGCTTTATATACCAATTAACGTACATGCGTACTAAGTGAGAAATATTATTGACACTTTATTTCTGGACAAAACTGATATAAGAACATTATTTGATAAATCTCATAAACAATTTGTGTCGTCTTCCTGTTGAGCATCGTGACCACTAACTACCGCTACAGAGTACCAAAACAGACTGATATAGGAACTCTCTTCGCTGGATATTATACGAATTGACGCCCATACGTACTAAGTGTGAAATATTATTCACACTTTCTTTCCGGACACCACTTATATAAGAACATAATTAGATATATCTCAAAAATAATTTGTGTAGTCTTCCTGTTGAGCATCGTGACTACTAACTACCACTACGGAGTACCAGAGTCGACTGATATAGAAATTATCTGCGCGCACTTTCTATACCAATTGACGCCAATGCGTTCTAAGTGTGAAATATTATCCACACTTTCTTTCCGGACACCACTTATATAAGAACATAATTAGATAAATCTCGAAAATAATTTGTGTCGTCTTCCTGTTGAGCATCGTGACTACTAACTACCACTACTGAGTACCAGAGTCGACTGATACAGGAACTCTCTGCGCAGGCTTTCTATACTAATTAACGTACATGCGTACTAATTGAGAAATATTATTGGCACTCTCTTTCAGGACATAACTGATATAAGAACATTATTTGATAAATCTCATAAACAATTTGTGTCGTCTTCCTGTTGAGCATCGTGACCACTAACTACTACTACGGAGTACCAGAGTCGACTAATATAGAAATTATCTGCGCACGCTTTCTATACCAATTGACGCCAATGCGTACTAAGTGCGAAATATTATCCACAGTTTCTTTCTGGACAGCACTATATAAGAACATAATTAGATAACTCTCTGAAATAATTTGTGTCAACTACCTGTTGAGAATCGTGACTACTAACTACCACTACGGAGTAGCAGAGTCGACTGATATAGAAACTCTTTGCGCAGGCTTTCTATACCAATTAACGTACATGCGTACTAAGTGAGAAATATTATTGACACTTTATTTCTGGACACCACTTATATAAGAACATAATTAGATAAATCTCAAAAATAATTTCTGTCGACTTCCTGTTGAGCATCGTGACTACTAACTACCACTACGGAGTACCAGAGTCGACTAATATAGAAATTATCTGCGCACGCTTTCTATACCAATTGACGCCAATGCGTACTAAGTGCGAAATATTATCCACAGTTTCTTTCTGGACAGCACTATATAAGAACATAATTAGATAACTCTCTGAAATAATTTGTGTCAACTACCTGTTGAGCATCGTAACTACTAACTACCACTACGGAGTACCAGAGTCGACTGATATAGAAACTCTTTGCGCAGGCTTTCTATACCAATTAACGTACATGCATACTAAGTGAGAAATATTATTGACACTTTATTTCTGGACACCACTTATATAAGAACATAATTAGATAAATCTCAAAAATAATTTGTGTCAACTTCCTGTTGAGCATCGTGACTACTAACTACCACTACAGAGTACCAGAGTCGACTGATATAGTAACTCTCTGAGCAGGCTTTTTATACCAATCGACAAGCAGGCGTAATCTGTGTGAATTATTATCCACACTTTCTTTCCGGACACCACTTATATAAGAACATAATTAGATAAATCTCGAAAATAATTTGTGTCGTCTTCCTGTTGAGCATCGTGACTACTAACTACCACTACGGAGTACCAAAGCAGACTGATATAGGAACTCTCTTCGCTGGATATTATACGAATTGACGCCGATACGTACTAAGTGTGAAATATTATTCACACTTTCTTTCCGGATACCACTTATATAAGAACATAATTAGATAAATCTCGAAAATAATTTGTGTCGTCTTCCTGTTGAGCATCGTGACTACTAACTACCACTACTGAGTACCAGAGTCAACTGATACAGGAACTCTCTGCGCAGGCTTTCTATACTAATCAACGTACATGCGTACTAATTGAGAATATTATTGGCACTTCTCTTTCAGGACAAACTGATATAAGAACATAATTTGATAAATCTCAAATAATTTGTGTCGTCTTCCTGTTGAGCATCGTTACTACTAACTACCACTACGGAGTACCAGAGTCGACTGATATAGAAACTCTCTGCGCAGGCGAGTACCAATTAACGTACATGCGTACTAAGTGAGAAATATTATTGCACTCTTTCAGGACAAACTGATATAAGAACATTATTTGATAAATCTCATAAAACAATTTGTGTCGTCTTCCTGTTGAGCATCGTGACTACTAACTACCACTACGGAGTACCAGAGTCGACTAATATAGAAATTATCTGCGCACGCTTTCTATACCAATTGACGCCAATGCGTACTAAGTGCGAAATATTATCCACAGTTTCTTTCTGGACAGCACTATATAAGAACATAATTAGATAACTCTCTGAAATAATTTGTGTCAATACCTGTTGAGCATCGTAACTACTAACTACCACTACGGAGTACCAGAGTCGACTGATATAGAAACTCTTGCGCAGGTTTCTATACCAATTAACGTACATGCATACAGTGAGAAATATTATTGACACTTTATTTCTGGACACCACTTATATAAGAACATAATTAGATAAATCTCAAAAATAATTTGTGTCAACTTCCTGTTGAGCATCGTGACTACTAACTACCACTACAGAGTACCAGAGTCGACTGATATAGTAACTCTCTGAGCAGGCTTTTTATACCAATCGACAAGCAGGCGTAATCTGTGTGAATATTATTCCACACTTTCTTTCCGGACACCACTTATATAAGAACATAATTAGATAAATCTCGAAAATAATTTGTGTCGTCTTCCTGTTGAGCATCGTGACTACTAACTACCACTACGGAGTACCAAAGCAGACTGATATAGGAACTCTCTCGCTGGATATTATACGAATTGACGCCGAATACGTACTAAGTGTGAAATATTATTCACACTTTCTTTCCGGATACCACTTATATAAGAACATAATTAGATAAATCTCGAAAATAATTTGTGTCGTCTTCCTGTTGAGCATCGTGACTACTAACTACCACTACTGAGTACCAGAGTCAACTGATACAGGAACTCTCTGCGCAGGCTTTCTATACTAATCAACGTACATGCGTACTAATTGAGAAATATTATTGGCACTCTCTTTCAGGACAAAACTGATATAAGAACATAATTTGATAAATCTCAAAAATAATTTGTGTCGCCTTCCTGTTGAGCATCGTTACTACTAACTACCACTACGGAGTACCAGAGTCGACTGATATAGTAACTCTCTGAGCAGGCTTTTTTACCAATCGACAAGCAGGCGTAATCTGTGTGAATTATTATTTACACTTTCTTTCCGGACACCACTGATATAAGAACATAATTAGATAAATCTCAAAAATAATTTGTGTCATCTTCCTGTTGAGAATCGTGACTACTAACTACCACTACGGAGTAGCAGAGTCGACTGATATAGAAACTCTCTGCGCAGGCTTTCTATACCAATTAACGTACATGCGTACTAAGTGAGAAATATTATTGGCACTCTCTTTCAGGACAAAACTGATATAAGAACATATTTGATAAATCTCATAAACAATTTGTGTCGTCTTCCTGTTGAGCATCGTGACCACTAACTACTACTACGGAGTACCAGAGTCGACTAATATAGAAATCTCTGCGCACGCTTCTATACCAATTGACGCCAATGCGTACTAAGTGCGAAATATTATCCACAGTTCTTTCTGGACAGCACTATATAAGAACATAATTAGATAAATCTCTGAAATAATTTGTGTCGACTACCTGTTGAGCATCGTAACTACTAACTACCACTACGGAGTACCAGAGTCGACTGATATAGAAACTCTCTGCGCAGGCTTTTTATACCAATCGACAAGCAGGCGTAATCTGTGTGAATATTATTTACACTTTCTTTCCGGACACCACTGATATAAGAAGTTAATTAGATAAATCTCAAAAATAATTTGTGTCATCTACCTGTTGAGCATCGTGACTACTAACTACCACTACGGAGTACCAGAGTCGACTGATATAGAAACTCTTTGCGCAGGCTTTCTATACCAATTAACGTACATGCGTACTAAGTGAGAAATATTATTGGCACTCTCTTTCAGGACAAAACTGATATAAGAACATTATTTGATAAATCTCATAAACAATTTGTGTCGTCTTCCTGTTGAGCATCGTGACCACTAACTACTACTACGGAGTACCAGAGTCGACTAATATAGAAATTATCTGCGCACGCTTTCTATACCAATTGACGCCAATGCGTACTAAGTGCGAAATATTATCCACAGTTTCTTTCTGGACAGCACTATATAAGAACATAATTAGATAACTCTCTGAAATAATTTGTGTCACTACCTGTTGAGCATCGTAACTACTAACTACCACTACGGAGTACCAGAGTCGACTGATATAGAAACTCTTTGCGCAGGCTTTCTATACCAATTACGTACATGCGTACTAAGTGGAAATATTATTGACACTTTTTTCTGGACACCACTTATATAAGAACATAATTAGATAAATCTCAAAAATAATTTGTGTCGACTTCCTGTTGAGCATCGTGACTACTAACTACCACTACAGAGTACCAAAACAGACTGATATAGGAACTCTCTTCGCTGGATATTATACGAATTGACGCCCATACGTACTAAGTGTGAAATATTATTCACACTTTCTTTCCGGACACCACTTATATAAGAACATAATTAGATAAATCTCGAAAATAATTTGTGTCGTCTTCCTGTTGAGCATCGTGACTACTAACTACCACTACGGAGTACCAAAGCAGACTGATATAGGAACTCTCTTCGCTGGATATTATACGAATTGACGCCGATACGTACTAAGTGTGAAATATTATTCACACTTTCTTTCCGGACACCACTTATATAAGAACATAATTAGATAAATCTCGAAAATAATTTGTGTCGTCTTCCTGTTGAGCATCGTGACTACTAACTACCACTGCTGAGTACCAGAGTCGGCTGATATAGGAACTCTCTGCGCAGGCTTTCTATACTAATTAACGTACATGCGTACTAATTGAGAAATATTATTGGCACTTCTTTCAGGACAACTGATATAAGAACATAATTTGATAAATCTCAAAATAATTTGTGTCGTCTTCCTGTTGAGCATCGTGACTACTAACTACACTACGGAGTACCAGAGTCGACTGATATAGAAACTCTCTGCGCAGGCTTTCTATACCAATTACGACATGCGTACTAAGTGGAATATTATTACACTTTTTTCGGACACCACTATATAAGAACATAATTAGATAAATCTCAAAATAATTTGTGTCGACTTCCTGTTGAGCATCGTGACTACTAACTACCACTACGAGTACCAAAACAGACTGATATAGGAACTCTCTTCGCTGGATATTATACGAATTGACGCCATACGTACTAAGTGTGAAATATTATTCACACTTTCTTTCCGGACACCACTTATATAAGAACATAATTAGATAAATCTCAAAAATAATTTGTGTCGTCTTCCTGTTGAGCATCGTGACTACTAACTACCACTACGGAGTACCAGAGTCGACTGATATAGAACTCTCTGCGCACTTTCTATACCAATTGACGCATGCGTCTAAGTGTGAAATATTATCACACTTCTTTCCGGACACCACTTATATAAGAACATAATTAGATAAATCTCAAAATAATTTGTGTCGTCTTCCTGTTGAGCATCGTGACTACTAACTACCACTACGGAGTACCAAAGCGACTGATATAGGAAATCTCTGCGGCACTTTCTATACCAATTGACGCCAATGCGTACTAAGTGTGAAATATTATCCACACTTTCTTTCCGGACACCACTTATATAAGAACATAATTAGATAAATCTCGAAAAATAATTTGTGTCGTCTTCCTGTTGAGCATCGTGACTACTAACTACCACTACGGAGTACCAAGCAGACTGATATAGGAACTCTCTGCGCAGGCTTTATACAATTACGTACATGCGTACTAAGTGGAAATATTATTACACTTTCTTTCGGACAAACTGATATAAGAACATAATTGATAAATCTCAAAATAATTTGTGTCGTCTTCCTGTTGAGCATCGTGACTACTAACTACCACTACGAGTACCAAACGACTGATATAGGAACTCTCTCGCTGGATTTATACAATTGACGCCATACGTACTAAGTGTGAAATATTATTCACACTTCTTTCCGGACACCACTTATATAAGAACATAATTAGATAATCTCAAAATAATTTGTGTCGTCTTCCTGTTGAGCATCGTGACTACTAACTACCACTACGGAGTACCAGAGTCGACTGATATAGAATTATCTGCGGCATTTTATACCAATTGACGCCATGCGTACTAAGTGTGAAATATTATTCACACTTTCTTTCCGGACACCACTTATATAAGAACATAATTAGATAAATCTCGAAAATAATTTGTGTCGTCTTCCTGTTGAGCATCGTGACTACTAACTACCACTACGGAGTACCAGAGTCGACTGATACAGGAACTCTCTGCGCAGGCTTTCTATACCAATTAACGTACATGCGTACTAATTGAGAAATATTATTGCACTCTCTTTCAGGACAAACTGATATAAGAACATATTTGATAAATCTCAAAACAATTTGTGTCGTCTTCCTGTTGAGCATCGTGACTACTAACTACCACTACGGAGTACCAGAGTCGACTAATATAGAAATTTCTGCGCAGCTTTCTATACCAATTGACGCCAATGCGTACTAAGTGTGAAATATTATTCACACTTTCTTTCCGGACACCACTATATAAGAACATAATTAGATAAATCTCGAAAATAATTTGTGTCGACTTCCTGTTGAGCATCGTGACTACTAACTACCACTACGGAGTACCAGAGTCGACTGATATAGAAACTCTCTGCGCAGGCTTTCTATACCAATTAACGTACATGCGTACTAAGTGAGAAATATTATTGACACTTTCTTTCGGACACCACTTATATAAGAACATAATTAGATAAATCTCAAAATAATTTGTGTCGTCTTCCTGTTGAGCATCGTGACTACTAACTACCACTACGGAGTACCAGAGTCGACTGATATAGAAATCTCTGCGCAGCTTTTATACCAATTGACGCCATGCGTACTAAGTGGAAATATTATCCACATTTCTTTCGGACACACTATATAAGAACATAATTAGATAAATCTCGAAAATAATTTGTGTCACTTCCTGTTGAGCATCGTGACTACTAACTACCACTACGGAGTACCAGAGTCGACTGATATAGAACTCTTTGCGCAGGCTTTCTATACCAATTAACGTACATGCGTACTAAGTGAGAAATATTATTGACACTTTCTTTCGGACACACTATATAAGAACATAATTAGATAAATCTCAAAAATAATTTGTGTCGTCTTCCTGTTGAGCATCGTGACTACTAACTACCACTACGGAGTACCAGAGTCGACTGATATAGAACTCTCTGCGCAGGCTTTTATACCAATTGACGCCATGCGTACTAAGTGTGAAATATTATCCACACTTTCTTTCCGGACACCACTATATAAGAACATAATTAGATAAATCTCAAAATAATTTGTGTCGTCTTCCTGTTGAGCATCGTGACTACTAACTACCACTACGGAGTACCAAGCGACTGATATAGAACTCTCTTCGCTGGATTTATACAATTGACGCCATACGTACTAAGTGTGAAATATTATTCACACTTTCTTTCCGGACACCACTTATATAAGAACATAATTAGATATATCTCGAAAATAATTTGTGTCGTCTTCCTGTTGAGCATCGTGACTACTAACTACCACTACGGAGTACCAGAGTCGACTGATACAGGAACTCTCTGCGCAGGCTTTCTATACTAATTAACGTACATGCGTACTAATTGAGAAATATTATTGGCACTCTCTTTCAGGACAAACTGATATAAGAACATAATTTGATAAATCTCAAAATAATTTGTGTCGCTTCCTGTTGAGCATCGTGACTACTAACTACCACTACGGAGTACCAGAGTCGACTGATATAGAACTCTCTGGCAGGCTTTTATACCAATTCGACAATGCGTAATCTGTGTGAATATTATTACACTTTCTTTCCGGACACCACTATATAAGAACATAATTAGATAAATCTCAAAATAATTTGTGTCATCTTCCTGTTGAGCATCGTGACTACTAACTACCACTACGGAGTACCAGAGTCGACTGATATAGAAACTCTCTGCGCAGGCTTTCTATACCAATTAACGTACATGCGTACTAAGTGAGAAATATTATTGCACTCTCTTTCAGGACAAAACTGATATAAGAACATATTTGATAAATCTCAAAAAATTTGTGTCGTCTTCCTGTTGAGCATCGTGACACTAACTACACTACGGAGTACCAGAGCGACTGATATAGGAACTCTCTGCGCAGCTTTTATACAATTGACGCCATGCGTACTAAGTGTGAAATATTATTCACACTTTCTTTCGGACACACTATATAAGAACATAATTAGATAAATCTCAAAATAATTTGTGTCGCTTCCTGTTGAGCATCGTGACTACTAACTACCACTACGGAGTACCAGAGTCGACTGATATAGAACTCTCTGCGCGGCTTTTATACCAATTGACGCATGCGTACTAAGTGTGAATATTATTACACTTTCTTTCCGGACACCACTATATAAGAACATAATTAGATAAATCTCAAAATAATTTGTGTCATCTTCCTGTTGAGCATCGTGACTACTAACTACCACTACGGAGTACCAGAGTCGACTGATATAGGAACTCTCTGCGCAGGCTTTCTATACCAATTAACGTACATGCGTACTAAGTGAGAAATATTATTGCACTCTCTTTCAGGACAAACTGATATAAGAACATTATTGATAAATCTCATAAACAATTTGTGTCGTCTTCCTGTTGAGCATCGTGACACTAACTACACTACGGAGTACCAGAGTCGACTAATATAGAAATTATCTGCGCACGCTTTCTATACCAATTGACGCCAATGCGTACTAAGTGGAAATATTATCCACACTTTCTTTCTGGACACACTATATAAGAACATAATTAGATAATCTCGAAATAATTTGTGTCCTTCCTGTTGAGCATCGTGACTACTAACTACCACTACGGAGTACCAGAGTCGACTGATATAGAAACTCTTTGCGCAGGCTTTCTATACCAATTAACGTACATGCGTACTAAGTGAGAAATATTATTGACACTTTTTTCGGACACCACTTATATAAGAACATAATTAGATAAATCTCAAAAATAATTTGTGTCGCTTCCTGTTGAGCATCGTGACTACTAACTACCACTACGGAGTACCAAAGCAGACTGATATAGGAACTCTCTTCGCTGGATATTATACGAATTGACGCCATACGTACTAAGTGTGAAATATTATTCACACTTTCTTTCCGGACACCACTTATATAAGAACATAATTAGATAAATCTCAAAATAATTTGTGTCGTCTTCCTGTTGAGCATCGTGACTACTAACTACCACTACGGAGTACCAGAGTCGACTGATATAGAACTTCTGCGCAGGCTTTCTATACCAATTGACGCCATGCGTACTAAGTGTGAAATATTATTCACACTTTCTTTCCGGACACCACTTATATAAGAACATAATTAGATAAATCTCAAAATAATTTGTGTCGTCTTCCTGTTGAGCATCGTGACTACTAACTACCACTACGGAGTACCAGAGTCGACTGATATAGGAACTCTCTGCGCGGCTTTTATACAATTGACGCCATGCGTACTAAGTGTGAAATATTATTACACTTTCTTTCCGGACACCACTATATAAGAACATAATTAGATAAATCTCAAAATAATTTGTGTCGTCTTCCTGTTGAGCATCGTGACTACTAACTACCACTACGGAGTACCAGAGTCGACTGATATAGAACTCTCTGCGCAGGCTTTCTATACCAATTAACGACATGCGTACTAAGTGGAAATATTATTACACTTTCTTTCTGGACACCACTATATAAGAACATAATTAGATAAATCTCAAAATAATTTGTGTCGACTTCCTGTTGAGCATCGTGACTACTAACTACCACTACGGAGTACCAAGTCGACTGATATAGGAACTCTCTGCGCAGGCTTTTATACAATTGACGCCATGCGTACTAAGTGTGAAATATTATTCACACTTTCTTTCCGGACACCACTTATATAAGAACATAATTAGATAAATCTCAAAATAATTTGTGTCGTCTTCCTGTTGAGCATCGTGACTACTAACTACCACTACGGAGTACCAGAGTCGACTGATATAGAAATTATCTGCGCAGCTTTCTATACCAATTGACGCCAATGCGTACTAAGTGTGAAATATTATCCACATTTCTTTCCGGACACCACTTATATAAGAACATAATTAGATAAATCTCGAAAATAATTTGTGTCGTCTTCCTGTTGAGCATCGTGACTACTAACTACCACTACGGAGTACCAGAGCGACTGATATAGAACTCTCTTCGCAGGCTTTTATACCAATTGACGCCATGCGTACTAAGTGGAAATATTATTACACTTTCTTTCGGACACCACTTATATAAGAACATAATTAGATAAATCTCAAAAATAATTTGTGTCGACTTCCTGTTGAGCATCGTGACTACTAACTACCACTACGAGTACCAAACAGACTGATATAGGAACTCTCTTCGCTGGATATTATACAATTGACGCCATACGTACTAAGTGTGAAATATTATTCACACTTTCTTTCCGGACACCACTTATATAAGAACATAATTAGATAAATCTCAAAATAATTTGTGTCGTCTTCCTGTTGAGCATCGTGACTACTAACTACCACTACGGAGTACCAGAGTCGACTGATATAGAACTCTCTGCGCAGGCTTTCTATACCAATTAACGTACATGCGTACTAATGTGAAATATTATTGCACTTCTTTCGGACAAACTGATATAAGAACATAATTAGATAAATCTCAAAATAATTTGTGTCGTCTTCCTGTTGAGCATCGTGACTACTAACTACCACTACGGAGTACCAGAGTCGACTGATATAGGAACTCTCTGCGCAGGCTTTTATACAATTGACGCCAATGCGTACTAAGTGTGAAATATTATCACACTTTCTTTCGGACACACTATATAAGAACATAATTAGATAAATCTCGAAAATAATTTGTGTCACTTCCTGTTGAGCATCGTGACTACTAACTACCACTACGGAGTACCAGAGTCGACTGATATAGAAACTCTCTGCGCAGGCTTTCTATACCAATTAACGTACATGCGTACTAAGTGAGAAATATTATTGACACTTTCTTTCGGACACCACTTATATAAGAACATAATTAGATAAATCTCAAAATAATTTGTGTCGACTTCCTGTTGAGCATCGTGACTACTAACTACCACTACGGAGTACCAAGCAGACTGATATAGGAACTCTCTTCGCTGGATATTATACCAATTGACGCCATACGTACTAAGTGTGAAATATTATTCACACTTTCTTTCCGGACACCACTTATATAAGAACATAATTAGATAAATCTCGAAAATAATTTGTGTCGTCTTCCTGTTGAGCATCGTGACTACTAACTACCACTACGGAGTACCAGAGTCGACTGATATAGAACTATCTGCGCAGGCTTTCTATACCAATTGACGCCATGCGTACTAAGTGTGAAATATTATCCACACTTTCTTTCGGACACCACTATATAAGAACATAATTAGATAATCTCGAAATAATTTGTGTCACTTCCTGTTGAGCATCGTGACTACTAACTACCACTACGGAGTACCAGAGTCGACTGATATAGGAACTCTCTGCGCAGGCTTTTATACCAATTACGTACATGCGTACTAAGTGGAAATATTATTGACACTTTCTTTCGGACACCACTTATATAAGAACATAATTAGATAAATCTCAAAAATAATTTGTGTCGTCTTCCTGTTGAGCATCGTGACTACTAACTACCACTACGGAGTACCAAGCAGACTGATATAGGAACTCTCTTCGCTGGATATTATACAATTGACGCCATACGTACTAAGTGTGAAATATTATTCACACTTTCTTTCCGGACACCACTTATATAAGAACATAATTAGATAAATCTCGAAAATAATTTGTGTCGTCTTCCTGTTGAGCATCGTGACTACTAACTACCACTACGGAGTACCAGAGTCGACTGATATAGAACTCTCTGCGCGCATTTTATACCAATTGACGCCATGCGTACTAAGTGTGAAATATTATTCACACTTTCTTTCCGGACACCACTTATATAAGAACATAATTAGATAAATCTCGAAAATAATTTGTGTCGTCTTCCTGTTGAGCATCGTGACTACTAACTACCACTACGGAGTACCAGAGTCGACTGATATAGGAACTCTCTGCGCAGGCTTTCTATACAATTGACGCATGCGTACTAAGTGTGAAATATTATTCACACTTCTTTCCGGACACACTTATATAAGAACATAATTAGATAAATCTCAAAATAATTTGTGTCGTCTTCCTGTTGAGCATCGTGACTACTAACTACCACTACGGAGTACCAGAGTCGACTGATATAGAAATCTCTGCGCAGGCTTTCTATACCAATTGACGCCATGCGTACTAAGTGGAAATATTATCACATTTCTTTCGGACACACTATATAAGAACATAATTAGATAAATCTCGAAAATAATTTGTGTCACTTCCTGTTGAGCATCGTAACTACTAACTACCACTACGGAGTACCAGAGTCGACTGATATAGAACTCTCTGCGCAGGCTTTTATACCAATTACGTACATGCGTACTAAGTGGAAATATTATTACACTTTCTTTCCGGACACCACTGATATAAGAACATAATTAGATAAATCTCAAAAATAATTTGTGTCGTCTTCCTGTTGAGCATCGTGACTACTAACTACCACTACGGAGTACCAAGCGACTGATATAGGAACTCTCTTCGCTGGATATTATACGAATTGACGCCATACGTACTAAGTGTGAAATATTATTCACACTTTCTTTCCGGACACCACTTATATAAGAACATAATTAGATAAATCTCAAAAATAATTTGTGTCGTCTTCCTGTTGAGCATCGTGACTACTAACTACCACTACGGAGTACCAGAGTCGACTGATATAGAAATTATCTGCGCGCACTTTCTATACCAATTGACGCCAATGCGTTCTAAGTGTGAAATATTATCCACACTTTCTTTCCGGACACCACTTATATAAGAACATAATTAGATAAATCTCGAAAATAATTTGTGTCGTCTTCCTGTTGAGCATCGTGACTACTAACTACCACTACGGAGTACCAAAGCAGACTGATATAGGAACTCTCTTCGCGGATATTATACCAATTGACGCCATGCGTACTAAGTGTGAAATATTATTCACACTTTCTTTCCGGACACCACTTATATAAGAACATAATTAGATAAATCTCAAAAATAATTTGTGTCGTCTTCCTGTTGAGCATCGTGACTACTAACTACCACTACGAGTACCAGAGTCGACTGATATAGGAACTCTCTTCGCGGATTTTATACAATTGACGCCATGCGTACTAAGTGTGAAATATTATTCACACTTCTTTCCGGACACCACTTATATAAGAACATAATTAGATAAATCTCGAAAATAATTTGTGTCGTCTTCCTGTTGAGCATCGTGACTACTAACTACCACTACGGAGTACCAGAGTCGACTGATATAGGAACTCTCTGCGCAGGCTTTCTATACCAATTAACGTACATGCGACTAATGTGAGAAATATTATTGCACTCTCTTTCAGGACACACTGATATAAGAACATAATTAGATAAATCTCAAAAATAATTTGTGTCGCTTCCTGTTGAGCATCGTGACTACTAACTACCACTACGGAGTACCAGAGTCGACTGATATAGAAACTCTCTGCGCAGGCTTTCTATACCAATTACGCACATGCGTACTAAGTGGAAATATTATTACACTTCTTTCGGACACCACTGATATAAGAACATAATTAGATAAATCTCAAAATAATTTGTGTCGTCTTCCTGTTGAGCATCGTGACTACTAACTACCACTACGGAGTACCAGAGTCGACTATATAGAAACTCTCTGCGCAGGCTTTCTATACCAATTGACGCCATGCGTACTAAGTGCGAAATATTATCCACATTTCTTTCTGGACACACTATATAAGAACATAATTAGATAATCTCTGAAATAATTTGTGTCAACTTCCTGTTGAGCATCGTAACTACTAACTACCACTACGGAGTACCAGAGTCGACTGATATAGAAACTCTTTGCGCAGGCTTTCTATACCAATTACGTACATGCGTACTAAGTGGAAATATTATTACACTTTCTTTCGGACACCACTTATATAAGAACATAATTAGATAAATCTCAAAATAATTTGTGTCGACTTCCTGTTGAGCATCGTGACTACTAACTACCACTACGGAGTACCAAAGCAGACTGATATAGGAACTCTCTTCGCTGGATATTATACGAATTGACGCCCATACGTACTAAGTGTGAAATATTATTCACACTTTCTTTCCGGACACCACTTATATAAGAACATAATTAGATAATCTCAAAAATAATTTGTGTCGTCTTCCTGTTGAGCATCGTGACTACTAACTACCACTACGGAGTACCAGAGTCGACTGATATAGAAATTATCTGCGCGCACTTTCTATACCAATTGACGCCAATGCGTTCTAAGTGTGAAATATTATCCACACTTTCTTTCCGGACACCACTTATATAAGAACATAATTAGATAAATCTCGAAAATAATTTGTGTCGTCTTCCTGTTGAGCATCGTGACTACTAACTACCACTACGGAGTACCAAAGCAGACTGATATAGGAACTCTCTTCGCTGGATATTATACGAATTGACGCCGATACGTACTAAGTGTGAAATATTATTCACACTTTCTTTCCGGACACCACTTATATAAGAACATAATTAGATAAATCTCGAAAATAATTTGTGTCGTCTTCCTGTTGAGCATCGTGACTACTAACTACCACTACTGAGTACCAGAGTCGACTGATACAGGAACTCTCTGCGCAGGCTTTCTATACTAATTAACGTACATGCGTACTAATTGAGAAATATTATTTGCACTCTCTTTCAGGACAAACTGATATAAGAACATAATTGATAAATCTCAAAAATAATTTGTGTCGCCTTCCTGTTGAGCATCGTTACTACTAACTACCACTACGGAGTACCAGAGTCGACTGATATAGTAACTCTCTGAGCAGGCTTTTTATACCAATCGACAAGCAGGCGTAATCTGTGTGAATTATTATTTACACTTTCTTTCCGGACACCACTGATATAAGAAGTTAATTAGATAAATCACAAAAATAATTTGTGTCATCTTCCTGTTGAGCATCGTGACTACTAACTACCGCTACGGACTACCAGAGTCGGCTAATATAGGAACTCTCTGCGCTGGCTTTTTATACCAATTGACGCCATGCATACTAATTGTGAATTATTATTTACACTTCTTTCCGGCACCACTGATATAAGAACATAATTAGATAATCTCGAAATAATTTGTGTCACTTCTGTTGAGCATCGTGATACTAACTACCACTACGGAGTACCAAAGCGACTGATATAGGAACTCTCTTCGCTGGATATTATACGAATTGACGCCGATGCGTACTAAGTGTGAAATATTATTCACACTTTCTTTCCGGACACCACTTATATAAGAACATAATTAGATAAATCTCGAAAATAATTTGTGTCGTCTTCCTGTTGAGCATCGTGACTACTAACTACCACTACGGAGTACCAGAGTCGACTGATATAGTAACTCTCTGAGCAGGCTTTGTATACCAATCGACAAGCAGGCGTAATCTGTGTGAATTATTATTTACACTTTCTTTCCGGACAAAACTGATATAAGAACATTATTAGATAAATCTCAAAAATAATTTGTGTCATCTTCCTGTTGAGCATCGTGACTACTAACTACCACTACGGAGTACCAGAGTCGACTGATATAGAAACTCTCTGCGCAGGCTTTCTATACCAATTAACGTACATGCGTACTAAGTGGAAATATTATTCACTTTCTTTCAGGACAAACTGATATAAGAACATTATTTGATAAATCTCAAAAATAATTTGTGTCGCTTACCTGTTGAGCATCGTTACTACTAACTACCACTACGGAGTACCAGAGTCGACTGATATAGAAACTCTTTGCGCAGGCTTTCTATACCAATTAACGTACATGCGTACTAAGTGAGAAATATTATTGGCACTCTCTTTCAGGACAAAACTGATATAAGAACATTATTTGATAAATCTCATAAACAATTTGTGTCGTCTTCCTGTTGAGCATCGTGACCACTAACTACTACTACGGAGTACCAGAGTCGACTAATATAGAAATTATCTGCGCACGCTTTCTATACCAATTGACGCCAATGCGTACTAAGTGCGAAATATTATCCACAGTTTCTTTCTGGACAGCACTATATAAGAACATAATTAGATAACTCTCTGAAATCATTTGTGTCAACTACCTGTTGAGCATCGTAACTACTAACTACCACTACGGAGTACCAGAGTCGACTGATATAGAAACTCTTTGCGCAGGCTTTCTATACCAATTAACGTACATGCGTACTAAGTGAGAAATATTATTGACACTTTATTTCTGGACACCACTTATATAAGAACATAATTAGATAAATCTCAAAAATAATTTGTGTCGACTTCCTGTTGAGCATCGTGACTACTAACTACCACTACAGAGTACCAAAACAGACTGATATAGGAACTCTCTTCGCTGGATATTATACCAATTGACGCCAATGCGTTCTAAGTGTGAAATATTATCCACACTTTCTTTCCGGACACCACTTATATAAGAACATAATTAGATAAATCTCGAAAATAATTTGTGTCGTCTTCCTGTTGAGCATCGTGACTACTAACTACCACTACGGAGTACCAAAGCAGACTGATATAGGAACTCTCTTCGCTGGATATTATACGAATTGACGCCGATACGTACTAAGTGTGAAATATTATTCACACTTTCTTTCCGGACACCACTTATATAAGAACATAATTAGATAAATCTCGAAAATAATTTGTGTCGTCTTCCTGTTGAGCATCGTGACTACTAACTACCACTGCTGAGTACCAGTGTCGGCTGATATAGGAACTCTCTGCGCAGGCTTTCTATACTAATTAACGTACATGCGTACTAATTGAGAAATATTATTGGCACTCTCTTTCAGGACAAAACTGATATAAGAACATAATTTGATAAATCTCAAAAATAATTTGTGTCGCCTTCCTGTTGAGCATCGTTACTACTAACTACCACTACGGAGTACCAGAGTCGACTGATATAGTAACTCTCTGAGCAGGCTTTTATACCAATGACGCAGGCGTAACTGTGTGAATATTATTACACTTTCTTTCCGGACACCACTATATAAGAACATAATTAGATAAATCTCAAAATAATTTGTGTCATCTTCCTGTTGAGCATCGTGACTACTAACTACCACTACGGAGTACCAGAGTCGACTGATATAGGAACTCTCTGCGCAGGCTTTTATACCAATTGACGCATGCGTACTAATGTGAATTATTATTTACACTTCTTTCCGGACACCACTGATATAAGAACATAATTAGATAACTCTCAGAAATAATTTGTGTCAACTGTCTGTTGAGCATCGTAATTACTAACTACCACTACGGAGTACCAAAGCAGACTGATATAGGAACTCTCTTCGCTGGATATTATACGAATTGACGCCCATACGTACTAAGTGTGAAATATTATTCACACTTTCTTTCCGGACACCACTTATATAAGAACATAATTAGATATATCTCAAAAATAATTTGTGTCGTCTTCCTGTTGAGCATCGTGACTACTAACTACCACTACGGAGTACCAGAGTCGACTGATATAGAAATTATCTGCGCGCACTTTCTATACCAATTGACGCCAATGCGTTCTAAGTGTGAAATATTATCCACACTTTCTTTCCGGACACCACTTATATAAGAACATAATTAGATAAATCTCGAAAATAATTTGTGTCGTCTTCCTGTTGAGCATCGTGACTACTAACTACCACTACGGAGTACCAAAGCAGACTGATATAGGAACTCTCTTCGCTGGATATTATACGAATTGACGCCGATACGTACTAAGTGTGAAATATTATTCACACTTTCTTTCCGGACACCACTTATATAAGAACATAATTAGATAAATCTCGAAAATAATTTGTGTCGTCTTCCTGTTGAGCATCGTGACTACTAACTACCACTACTGAGTACCAGAGTCGACTGATACAGGAACTCTCTGCGCAGGCTTTCTATACTAATTAACGTACATGCGTACTAATTGAGAAATATTATTGGCACTCTCTTTCAGGACAAAACTGATATAAGAACATAATTTGATAAATCTCAAAAATAATTTGTGTCGCCTTCCTGTTGAGCATCGTTACTACTAACTACCACTACGGAGTACCAGAGTCGACTGATATAGTAACTCTCTGAGCAGGCTTTTTATACCAATCGACAAGCAGGCGTAATCTGTGTGAATTATTATTTACACTTTCTTTCCGGACACCACTGATATAAGAAGTTAATTAGATAAATCACAAAAATAATTTGTGTCATCTTCCTGTTGAGCATCGTGACTACTAACTACCGCTACGGACTACCAGAGTCGGCTAATATAGGAACTCTCTGCGCTGGCTTTTTATACCAATTGACGCGCATGCATACTAATTGTGAATTATTATTTACACTTGCTTTCCGGGCACCACTGATATAAGAACATAATTAGATAACTCTCTGAAATAATTTGTGTCAACTGTCTGTTGAGCATCGTAATTACTAACTACCACTACGGAGTACCAAAGCAGACTGATATAGGAACTCTCTTCGCTGGATATTATACGAATTGACGCCGATGCGTACTAAGTGTGAAATATTATTCACACTTTCTTTCCGGACACCACTTATATAAGAACATAATTAGATAAATCTCAAAATAATTTGTGTCGTCTTCCTGTTGAGCATCGTGACTACTAACTACCACTACGGAGTACCAGAGTCGACTGATATAGAAATCTCTGCGCGCTTTCTATACCAATTGACGCCATGCGTTCTAAGTGTGAAATATTATTCACACTTTCTTTCCGGACACCACTATATAAGAACATAATTAGATAAATCTCAAAATAATTTGTGTCGTCTTCCTGTTGAGCATCGTGACTACTAACTACCACTACGGAGTACCAGAGTCGACTGATATAGAAACTCTCTGCGCAGGCTTTCTATACCAATTAACGAATGCGTACTAAGTGTGAAATATTATTCACACTTTCTTTCGGACACCACTATATAAGAACATAATTAGATAAATCTCAAAAATAATTTGTGTCGCTTCCTGTTGAGCATCGTGACTACTAACTACCACTACGGAGTACCAGAGTCGACTGATATAGGAACTCTCTTGCGCAGGCTTTTATACCAATTGACGCCATGCGTACTAAGTGTGAAATATTATTCACACTTTCTTTCCGGACACACTTATATAAGAACATAATTAGATAAATCTCAAAATAATTTGTGTCGTCTTCCTGTTGAGCATCGTGACTACTAACTACCACTACGGAGTACCAGAGTCGACTGATATAGAACTCTCTGCGCAGCTTTCTATACCAATTGACGCCATGCGTACTAAGTGGAAATATTATTCACTTTCTTTCGGACACACTATATAAGAACATAATTAGATAAATCTCAAAATAATTTGTGTCGTCTTCCTGTTGAGCATCGTACTACTAACTACCACTACGGAGTACCAGAGTCGACTGATATAGAACTCTCTGCGCAGGCTTTCTATACCAATTAACGACATGCGTACTAAGTGGAAATATTATTGACACTTTCTTTCGGACACCACTGATATAAGAACATAATTAGATAAATCTCAAAAATAATTTGTGTCGACTTCCTGTTGAGCATCGTGACTACTAACTACCACTACGGAGTACCAGAGTCGACTGATATAGGAACTCTCTGCGCTGGCTTTTATACCAATTGACGCCATGCGTACTAAGTGTGAAATATTATTACACTTTCTTTCCGGACACCACTATATAAGAACATAATTAGATAAATCTCGAAAATAATTTGTGTCGTCTTCCTGTTGAGCATCGTGACTACTAACTACCACTACGGAGTACCAAAGCAGACTGATATAGGAACTCTCTTCGCTGGATATTATACGAATTGACGCCATACGTACTAAGTGTGAAATATTATTCACACTTTCTTTCCGGACACCACTTATATAAGAACATAATTAGATAAATCTCGAAAATAATTTGTGTCGTCTTCCTGTTGAGCATCGTGACTACTAACTACCACTACGGAGTACCAAGCAGACTGATATAGGAACTCTCTCGCGGATTTTATACAATTGACGCCATGCGTACTAAGTGTGAAATATTATTCACACTTTCTTTCCGGACACCACTTATATAAGAACATAATTAGATAAATCTCAAAATAATTTGTGTCGTCTTCCTGTTGAGCATCGTGACTACTAACTACCACTACGGAGTACCAGAGTCGACTGATATAGAAACTCTCTGCGCGGCTTTTATACCAATTGACGCCATGCGTACTAAGTGTGAAATATTATTCACACTTTCTTTCCGGACACCACTTATATAAGAACATAATTAGATAAATCTCGAAAATAATTTGTGTCGTCTTCCTGTTGAGCATCGTGACTACTAACTACCACTACGGAGTACCAGAGTCGACTGATATAGGAACTCTCTGCGCAGGCTTTTATACAATTGACGCATGCGTACTAATGTGAAATATTATTACACTTTCTTTCCGGACACCACTATATAAGAACATAATTAGATAAATCTCAAAATAATTTGTGTCGTCTTCCTGTTGAGCATCGTGACTACTAACTACCACTACGGAGTACCAGAGTCGACTGATATAGAACTCTCTGCGCAGGCTTTTATACCAATTGACGCCATGCGTACTAAGTGTGAAATATTATTACACTTTCTTTCCGGACACCACTTATATAAGAACATAATTAGATAAATCTCAAAAATAATTTGTGTCGTCTTCCTGTTGAGCATCGTGACTACTAACTACCACTACGGAGTACCAAAGCAGACTGATATAGGAACTCTCTTCGCTGGATTTTATACGAATTGACGCCATCGTACTAAGTGTGAAATATTATTCACACTTTCTTTCCGGACACCACTTATATAAGAACATAATTAGATAAATCTCAAAATAATTTGTGTCGTCTTCCTGTTGAGCATCGTGACTACTAACTACCACTACGGAGTACCAGAGTCGACTGATATAGAACTCTCTGCGCGACTTTCTATACCAATTGACGCCATGCGTACTAAGTGTGAAATATTATTCACACTTTCTTTCCGGACACCACTTATATAAGAACATAATTAGATATATCTCAAAAATAATTTGTTTCGTCTTCCTGTTGAGCATCATTACTACTAACTACCACTACTGAGTACCAGAGTCGACTGATACAGGAACTCTCTGCGCAGGCTTTCTATACCAATTAACGTACATGCGTACTAATTGAGAAATATTATTGCACTCTCTTTCAGGACAAAACTGATATAAGAACATAATTGATAAATCTCAAAAATAATTTGTGTCGTCTTCCTGTTGAGCATCGTACTACTAACTACCACTACGGAGTACCAGAGTCGACTGATATAGAACTCTCTGGCAGGCTTTTATACCAATTGACAAGCTACGTAACTGTGTGAATATTATTACACTTTCTTTCCGGACACCACTATATAAGAACATAATTAGATAAATCTCAAAAATAATTTGTGTCGTCTTCCTGTTGAGCATCGTGACTACTAACTACCACTACGGAGTACCAGAGTCGACTGATATAGGAACTCTCTGCGCGGCATTTTATACCAATTGACGCCATGCGTACTAAGTGTGAAATATTATTCACACTTCTTTCCGGACACCACTTATATAAGAACATAATTAGATAAATCTCAAAAATAATTTGTGTCGTCTTCCTGTTGAGCATCGTGACTACTAACTACCACTACGGAGTACCAGAGTCGACTGATATAGGAACTCTCTGCGCAGGCTTTCTATACAATTGACGCCATGCGTACTAAGTGTGAAATATTATCCACTTTCTTTCCGGACACACTTATATAAGAACATAATTAGATAAATCTCGAAAATAATTTGTGTCGTCTTCCTGTTGAGCATCGTGACTACTAACTACCACTACGGAGTACCAGAGTCGACTGATATAGAACTCTCTGCGCAGGCTTTTATACCAATTGACGCATGCGTACTAAGTGTGAAATATTATTACACTTTCTTTCCGGACACCACTTATATAAGAACATAATTAGATAAATCTCAAAATAATTTGTGTCGTCTTCCTGTTGAGCATCGTGACTACTAACTACCACTACGGAGTACCAGAGTCGACTGATATAGGAACTCTCTGCGCAGGCTTTCTATACCAATTAACGTACATGCGTACTAAGTGGAAATATTATTGCACTTCTTTCGGACAACTGATATAAGAACATAATTGATAAATCTCAAAATAATTTGTGTCGTCTTCCTGTTGAGCATCGTGACTACTAACTACCACTACGGAGTACCAGAGTCGACTGATATAGAAATCTCTGCGCAGCTTTTATACCAATTGACGCCAATGCGTACTAAGTGTGAAATATTATCACACTTTCTTTCGGACACACTATATAAGAACATAATTAGATAATCTCGAAATAATTTGTGTCATCTTCCTGTTGAGCATCGTGACTACTAACTACCACTACGGAGTACCAGAGTCGACTGATATAGGAACTCTCTGCGCAGGCTTTTATACCAATTGACGCATGCGTACTAAGTGTGAATATTATTACACTTTCTTTCCGGACACCACTATATAAGAACATAATTAGATAAATCTCAAAATAATTTGTGTCGTCTTCCTGTTGAGCATCGTGACTACTAACTACCACTACGGAGTACCAAAGCAGACTGATATAGGAACTCTCTTCGCTGGATTTATACAATTGACGCCATGCGTACTAAGTGTGAAATATTATTCACACTTTCTTTCCGGACACCACTTATATAAGAACATAATTAGATAAATCTCAAAATAATTTGTGTCGTCTTCCTGTTGAGCATCGTGACTACTAACTACCACTACGGAGTACCAGAGTCGACTGATATAGAACTCTCTGCGCAGGCTTTCTATACCAATTGACGCATGCGTACTAAGTGTGAAATATTATTACACTTTCTTTCGGACACCACTATATAAGAACATAATTAGATAAATCTCAAAATAATTTGTGTCGTCTTCCTGTTGAGCATCGTGACTACTAACTACCACTACGGAGTACCAGAGTCGACTGATATAGAACTCTCTGCGCAGGCTTTTATACCAATTGACGCAATGCGTACTAAGTGTGAAATATTATTCACACTTTCTTTCCGGACACCACTTATATAAGAACATAATTAGATAAATCTCAAAATAATTTGTGTCGTCTTCCTGTTGAGCATCGTGACTACTAACTACCACTACGGAGTACCAAAGCAGACTGATATAGGAACTCTCTTCGCTGGATTTTATACAATTGACGCCATACGTACTAAGTGTGAAATATTATTCACACTTTCTTTCCGGACACCACTTATATAAGAACATAATTAGATAAATCTCGAAAATAATTTGTGTCGTCTTCCTGTTGAGCATCGTGACTACTAACTACCACTACGGAGTACCAGAGTCGACTGATATAGAACTCTCTGCGCAGGCTTTTATACCAATTGACGCCATGCGTACTAAGTGTGAAATATTATTCACACTTTCTTTCCGGACACCACTTATATAAGAACATAATTAGATAAATCTCGAAAATAATTTGTGTCGTCTTCCTGTTGAGCATCGTGACTACTAACTACCACTACGGAGTACCAGAGTCGACTGATATAGAACTCTCTGCGCGGCTTTTATACCAATTGACGCCATGCGTACTAAGTGTGAAATATTATTCACACTTTCTTTCCGGACACCACTTATATAAGAACATAATTAGATAAATCTCGAAAATAATTTGTGTCGTCTTCCTGTTGAGCATCGTGACTACTAACTACCACTACGGAGTACCAGAGTCGACTGATATAGGAACTCTCTGCGCGGCTTTTATACAATTGACGCCATGCGTACTAAGTGTGAAATATTATTACACTTCTTTCCGGACACCACTATATAAGAACATAATTAGATAAATCTCAAAATAATTTGTGTCGTCTTCCTGTTGAGCATCGTGACTACTAACTACCACTACGGAGTACCAGAGTCGACTGATATAGAACTCTCTGCGCAGGCTTTCTATACCAATTGACGCATGCGTACTAAGTGTGAAATATTATTACACTTTCTTTCCGGACACCACTATATAAGAACATAATTAGATAAATCTCAAAATAATTTGTGTCGTCTTCCTGTTGAGCATCGTGACTACTAACTACCACTACGGAGTACCAGAGTCGACTGATATAGGAACTCTCTGCGCAGGCTTTTATACCAATTGACGCCATGCGTACTAAGTGTGAAATATTATTCACACTTTCTTTCCGGACACCACTTATATAAGAACATAATTAGATAAATCTCAAAAATAATTTGTGTCGTCTTCCTGTTGAGCATCGTGACTACTAACTACCACTACGGAGTACCAGAGTCGACTGATATAGGAACTCTCTGCGCAGGCTTTCTATACCAATTAACGTACATGCGTACTAATGAGAAATATTATTGCACTTCTTTCGGACAAACTGATATAAGAACATAATTAGATAAATCTCAAAATAATTTGTGTCGTCTTCCTGTTGAGCATCGTGACTACTAACTACCACTACGGAGTACCAGAGTCGACTGATATAGAACTCTCTGCGCAGGCTTTTATACCAATTGACGCATGCGTACTAAGTGTGAAATATTATTACACTTTCTTTCCGGACACCACTATATAAGAACATAATTAGATAAATCTCAAAAATAATTTGTGTCGTCTTCCTGTTGAGCATCGTGACTACTAACTACCACTACGGAGTACCAAGCAGACTGATATAGGAACTCTCTCGCTGGATTTTATACGAATTGACGCCATACGTACTAAGTGTGAAATATTATTCACACTTTCTTTCCGGACACCACTTATATAAGAACATAATTAGATAAATCTCAAAATAATTTGTGTCGTCTTCCTGTTGAGCATCGTGACTACTAACTACCACTACGGAGTACCAGAGTCGACTGATATAGAAATTATCTGCGGCACTTTCTATACCAATTGACGCCAATGCGTTCTAAGTGTGAAATATTATCCACACTTTCTTTCCGGACACCACTTATATAAGAACATAATTAGATAAATCTCGAAAATAATTTGTGTCGTCTTCCTGTTGAGCATCGTGACTACTAACTACCACTACGGAGTACCAAAGCAGACTGATATAGGAACTCTCTTCGCTGGATATTATACGAATTGACGCCGATACGTACTAAGTGTGAAATATTATTCACACTTTCTTTCCGGACACCACTTATATAAGAACATAATTAGATAAATCTCGAAAATAATTTGTGTCGTCTTCCTGTTGAGCATCGTGACTACTAACTACCACTACTGAGTACCAGAGTCAACTGATACAGGAACTCTCTGCGCAGGCTTTCTATACTAATTAACGTACATGCGTACTAATTGAGAAATATTATTGGCACTCTCTTTCAGGACAAAACTGATATAAGAACATAATTTGATAAATCTCATAAACAATTTGTGTCGTCTTCCTGTTGAGCATCGTGACCACTAACTACTACTACGGAGTACCAGAGTCGACTAATATAGAAATTATCTGCGCACGCTTTTTATACCAATCGACAAGCAGGCGTAATCTGTGTGAATTATTATTTACACTTTCTTTCCGGACACCACTGATATAAGAAGTTAATTAGATAAATCACAAAAATAATTTGTGTCATCTTCCTGTTGAGCATCGTGACTACTAACTACCACTACGGAGTACCAGAGTCGACTGATATAGGAACTCTCTTCGCGGCTTTATACCAATTGACGCCATGCGTACTAAGTGTGAAATATTATTACACTTCTTTCGGACACCACTTATATAAGAACATAATTAGATAAATCTCAAAATAATTTGTGTCGTCTTCCTGTTGAGCATCGTGACTACTAACTACCACTACGGAGTACCAGAGCGACTGATATAGAAATTATCTGCGCAGCTTTCTATACCAATTGACGCCATGCGTACTAAGTGTGAAATATTATTCACACTTTCTTTCCGGACACCACTTATATAAGAACATAATTAGATAAATCTCGAAAATAATTTGTGTCGTCTTCCTGTTGAGCATCGTGACTACTAACTACCACTACGGAGTACCAAAGCAGACTGATATAGGAACTCTCTGCGCAGGATTTATACAATTGACGCCATACGTACTAAGTGTGAAATATTATTCACACTTTCTTTCCGGACACACTTATATAAGAACATAATTAGATAAATCTCAAAATAATTTGTGTCGTCTTCCTGTTGAGCATCGTGACTACTAACTACCACTACGGAGTACCAGAGTCGACTGATATAGAACTCTCTGCGCAGCTTTCTATACCAATTACGACAATGCGTACTAAGTGTGAAATATTATTACACTTTCTTTCCGGACACCACTATATAAGAACATAATTAGATAAATCTCAAAAATAATTTGTGTCATCTTCCTGTTGAGCATCGTGACTACTAACTACCACTACGGAGTACCAGAGTCGACTGATATAGAAACTCTCTGCGCTGGCTTTTATACCAATTGACGCCATGCGTACTAAGTGTGAAATATTATTACACTTCTTTCCGGACACCACTGATATAAGAACATAATTAGATAAATCTCGAAAATAATTTGTGTCGTCTTCCTGTTGAGCATCGTGACTACTAACTACCACTACGGAGTACCAGAGTCAGACTGATATAGGAACTCTCTGCGCAGGCTTTTATACAATTGACGCCATGCGTACTAAGTGTGAAATATTATTCACACTTTCTTTCCGGACACACTATATAAGAACATAATTAGATAAATCTCGAAAATAATTTGTGTCGTCTTCCTGTTGAGCATCGTGACTACTAACTACCACTACGGAGTACCAGAGTCGACTGATATAGAACTCTCTGCGCAGGCTTTTATACCAATCGACAAGCAGCGTAATCTGTGTGAATATTATTTACACTTTCTTTCCGGACACCACTGATATAAGAAATTAATTAGATAAATCTCAAAAATAATTTGTGTCGTCTTCCTGTTGAGCATCGTGACTACTAACTACCACTACGGAGTACCAGAGTCGACTGATATAGAAACTCTCTGCGCAGGCTTTCTATACCAATTGACGCCATGCGTACTAAGTGGAAATATTATTCACACTTCTTTCGGACACACTATATAAGAACATAATTAGATAAATCTCGAAAATAATTTGTGTCGTCTTCCTGTTGAGCATCGTGACTACTAACTACCACTACGGAGTACCAGAGTCGACTGATATAGAAATTTCTGCGCAGCTTTCTATACCAATTGACGCCATGCGTACTAAGTGTGAAATATTATTCACACTTTCTTTCCGGACACCACTTATATAAGAACATAATTAGATAAATCTCGAAAATAATTTGTGTCGTCTTCCTGTTGAGCATCGTGACTACTAACTACCACTACGGAGTACCAAAGCGACTGATATAGGAACTCTCTTCGCAGGCTTTTATACCAATTGACGCATGCGTACTAAGTGTGAAATATTATTCACACTTTCTTTCCGGACACCACTTATATAAGAACATAATTAGATAAATCTCAAAATAATTTGTGTCGTCTTCCTGTTGAGCATCGTGACTACTAACTACCACTACGGAGTACCAGAGTCAGACTGATATAGGAACTCTCTGCGCAGGCTTTATACAATTGACGCCATACGTACTAAGTGTGAAATATTATTCACACTTTCTTTCCGGACACCACTATATAAGAACATAATTAGATAAATCTCAAAAATAATTTGTGTCGTCTTCCTGTTGAGCATCGTGACTACTAACTACCACTACGGAGTACCAGAGTCGACTGATATAGAACTCTCTGCGGCACTTTCTATACCAATTGACGCCATGCGTTCTAAGTGTGAAATATTATTCACACTTTCTTTCCGGACACCACTTATATAAGAACATAATTAGATAAATCTCGAAAATAATTTGTGTCGTCTTCCTGTTGAGCATCGTGACTACTAACTACCACTACGGAGTACCAAAGCAGACTGATATAGGAACTCTCTTCGCTGGATATTATACGAATTGACGCCATACGTACTAAGTGTGAAATATTATTCACACTTTCTTTCCGGACACCACTTATATAAGAACATAATTAGATAAATCTCGAAAATAATTTGTGTCGTCTTCCTGTTGAGCATCGTGACTACTAACTACCACTACTGAGTACCAGAGTCAACTGATACAGGAACTCTCTGCGCAGGCTTTCTATACTAATTAACGTACATGCGTACTAATTGAGAAATATTATTGGCACTCTCTTTCAGGACTAAACTGATATAAGAACATAATTTGATAAATCTCAAAAATAATTTGTGTCGCTTCCTGTTGAGCATCGTACTACTAACTACCACTACGGAGTACCAGAGTCGACTGATATAGTAACTCTCTGAGCTGGCTTTTTATACCAATCGACAAGCAGGCGTAATCTGTGTGAATTATTATTTACACTTTCTTTCCGGACACCACTTATATAAGAACATAATTAGATAAATCTCATAAACAATTTGTGTCGTCTTCCTGTTGAGCATCGTGACTACTAACTACCACTACGGAGTACCAAAGCAGACTGATATAGGAACTCTCTTCGCTGGATATTATACGAATTGACGCCATACGTACTAAGTGTGAAATATTATTCACACTTTCTTTCCGGACACCACTTATATAAGAACATAATTAGATAAATCTCGAAAATAATTTGTGTCGTCTTCCTGTTGAGCATCGTGACTACTAACTACCACTACGGAGTACCAGAGTCGACTGATATAGAAATTATCTGCGCGCACTTTCTATACCAATTGACGCCAATGCGTTCTAAGTGTGAAATATTATCCACACTTTCTTTCCGGACACCACTTATATAAGAACATAATTAGATAAATCTCGAAAATAATTTGTGTCGTCTTCCTGTTGAGCATCGTGACTACTAACTACCACTACGGAGTACCAAAGCAGACTGATATAGGAACTCTCTTCGCTGGATATTATACGAATTGACGCCGATACGTACTAAGTGTGAAATATTATTCACACTTTCTTTCCTGACACCACTTATATAAGAACATAATTAGATAAATCTCGAAAATAATTTGTGTCGTCTTCCTGTTGAGCATCGTGACTACTAACTACCACTACTGAGTACCAGAGTCAACTGATACAGGAACTCTCTGCGCAGGCTTTCTATACTAATTAACGTACATGCGTACTAATTGAGAAATATTATTGGCACTCTCTTTCAGGACTAAACTGATATAAGAACATAATTTGATAAATCTCAAAAATAATTTGTGTCGCCTTCCTGTTGAGCATCGTTACTACTAACTACCACTACGGAGTACCAGAGTCGACTGATATAGTAACTCTCTGAGCAGGCTTTTTATACCAATCGACAAGCAGGCGTAATCTGTGTGAATTATTATTTACACTTTCTTTCCGGACACCACTGATATAAGAAGTTAATTAGATAAATCACAAAAATAATTTGTGTCGTCTTCCTGTTGAGCATCGTGACTACTAACTACCACTACGGAGTACCAAAGCAGACTGATATAGGAACTCTCTTCGCTGGATATTATACGAATTGACGCCCATACGTACTAAGTGTGAAATATTATTCACACTTTCTTTCCGGACACCACTTATATAAGAACATAATTAGATAAATCTCGAAAATAATTTGTGTCGTCTTCCTGTTGAGCATCGTGACTACTAACTACCACTACTGAGTACCAGAGTCAACTGATACAGGAACTCTCTGCGCAGGCTTTCTATACTAATTAACGTACATGCGTACTAATTGAGAAATATTATTGGCACTCTCTTTCAGGACTAAACTGATATAAGAACATAATTTGATAAATCTCAAAAATAATTTGTGTCGCCTTCCTGTTGAGCATCGTTACTACTAACTACCACTACGGAGTACCAGAGTCGACTGATATAGTAACTCTCTGAGCAGGCTTTTTATACCAATCGACAAGCAGGCGTAATCTGTGTGAATTATTATTTACACTTTCTTTCCGGACACCACTGATATAAGAAGTTAATTAGATAAATCACAAAAATAATTTGTGTCGTCTTCCTGTTGAGCATCGTGACTACTAACTACCACTACGGAGTACCAAAGCAGACTGATATAGGAACTCTCTTCGCTGGATATTATACGAATTGACGCCCATACGTACTAAGTGTGAAATATTATTCACACTTTCTTTCCGGACACCACTTATATAAGAACATAATTAGATAAATCTCGAAAATAATTTGTGTCGTCTTCCTGTTGAGCATCGTGACTACTAACTACCACTACGGAGTACCAGAGTCGACTGATATAGAAATTATCTGCGCGCACTTTCTATACCAATTGACGCCAATGCGTTCTAAGTGTGAAATATTATCCACACTTTCTTTCCGGACACCACTTATATAAGAACATAATTAGATAAATCTCGAAAATAATTTGTGTCGTCTTCCTGTTGAGCATCGTGACTACTAACTACCACTACGGAGTACCAAAGCAGACTGATATAGGAACTCTCTTCGCTGGATATTATACGAATTGACGCCGATACGTACTAAGTGTGAAATATTATTCACACTTTCTTTCCTGACACCACTTATATAAGAACATAATTAGATAAATCTCGAAAATAATTTGTGTCGTCTTCCTGTTGAGCATCGTGACTACTAACTACCACTACTGAGTACCAGAGTCAACTGATACAGGAACTCTCTGCGCAGGCTTTCTATACTAATTAACGTACATGCGTACTAATTGAGAAATATTATTGGCACTCTCTTTCAGGACTAAACTGATATAAGAACATAATTTGATAAATCTCAAAAATAATTTGTGTCGCCTTCCTGTTGAGCATCGTTACTACTAACTACCACTACGGAGTACCAGAGTCGACTGATATAGTAACTCTCTGAGCAGGCTTTTTATACCAATCGACAAGCAGGCGTAATCTGTGTGAATTATTATTTACACTTTCTTTCCGGACACCACTGATATAAGAAGTTAATTAGATAAATCACAAAAATAATTTGTGTCGTCTTCCTGTTGAGCATCGTGACTACTAACTACCACTACGGAGTACCAAAGCAGACTGATATAGGAACTCTCTTCGCTGGATATTATACGAATTGACGCCCATACGTACTAAGTGTGAAATATTATTCACACTTTCTTTCCGGACACCACTTATATAAGAACATAATTAGATATATCTCAAAAATAATTTGTGTCGTCTTCCTGTTGAGCATAGTGACTACTAACTACCACTACGGAGTACCAGAGTCGACTGATATAGAAATTATCTGCGCGCACTTTCTATACCAATTGACGCCAATGCGTACTAAGTGTGAAATATTATCCACACTTTCTTTCCGGACACCACTTATATAAGAACATAATTAGATAAATCTCGAAAATAATTTGTGTCGTCTTCCTGTTGAGCATCGTGACTACTAACTACCACTACTGAGTACCAGAGTCGACTGATACAGGAACTCTCGGCGCAGGCTTTCTATACTAATTAACGTACATGCGTACTAATTGAGAAATATTATTGGCACTCTCTTTCAGGACAAAACTGATATAAGAACATAATTTGATAAATCTCAAAAATAATTTGTGTCGCCTTCCTGTTGAGCATCGTTACTACTAACTACCACTACGGAGTACCAGAGTCGACTGATATAGTAACTCTCTGAGCAGGCTTGTTATACCATTCGACAAGTAGGCGTAATCTGTGTGAATTATTATTTACACTTTCTTTCCGGACACCACTATACAAGAACATAATTAGATAAATCTCAAAAATAATTTGTGTCATCTTCCTGTTGAGAATCGTGACTACTAACTACCACTACGGAGTAGCAGAGTCGACTGATATAGAAACTCTCTGCGCAGGCTTTCTATACCAATTAACGTACATGCGTACTAAGTGAGAAATATTATTGGCACTCTCTTTCAGGACAAAACTGATATAAGAACAGTATTTGATAAATCTCATAAACAATTTGTGTCGTCTTCCTGTTGAGCATCGTGACCACTAACTACTACTACGGAGTACCAGAGTCGACTAATATAGAAATTATCTGCGCACGCTTTCTATACCAATTGACGCCAATGCGTACTAAGTGCGAAATATTATCCACAGTTTCTTTCTGGACAGCACTATATAAGAACATAATTAGATAACTCTCTGAAATCATTTGTGTCAACTACCTGTTGAGCATCGTAACTACTAACTACCACTACGGAGTACCAGAGTCGACTGATATAGAAACTCTTTGCGCAGGCTTTTTATACCAATCGACAAGCAGGCGTAATCTGTGTGAATTATTATTTACACTTTCTTTCCGGACACCACTGATATAAGAAGTTAATTAGATAAATCTCAAAAATAATTTGTGTCATCTTCCTGTTGAGAATCGTGACTACTAACTACCACTACGGAGTACCAGAGTCGACTGATACAGGAACTCTCTGCGCAGGCTTTCTATACCAATTAACGTACATGCGTACTAAGTGAGAAATATTATTGGCACTCTCTTTCAGGACAAAACTGATATAAGAACATTATTTGATAAATCTCATAAACAATTTGTGTCGTCTTCCTGTTGAGCATCGTGACCACTAACTACTACTACGGAGTACCAGAGTCGACTAATATAGAAATTATCTGCGCACGCTTTCTATACCAATTGACGCCAATGCGTTCTAAGTGTGAAATATTATCCACACTTTCTTTCCGGACACCACTTATATAAGAACATAATGAGATATATCTCAAAAATAATTTGTGTCGTCTTCCTGTTGAGCATAGTGACTACTAACTACCACTACGGAGTACCAGAGTCGACTAATATAGAAATTATCTGCGCACGCTTTCTATACCAATTGACGCCAATGCGTACTAAGTGCGAAATATTATCCACAGTTTCTTTCTGGACAGCACTATATAAGAACATAATTAGATAACTCTCTGAAATAATTTGTGTCAACTACCTGTTGAGCATCGTAACTACTAACTACCACTACGGAGTACCAGAGTCGACTGATATAGAAACTCTTTGCGCAGGCTTTCTATACCAATTAACGTACATGCGTACTAAGAGAAATATTATTGACACTTTATTTCTGGACACCACTTATATAAGAACATAGTTAGATAAATCTCGAAAATAATTTGTGTCATCTTCCTGTTGAGCATCGTGACTACTAACTACCACTACGGAGTACCAAAGCAGACTGATATAGGAACTCTCTTCGCAGGCTAGATATACCAATTAACGTACATGCGTACTAAGTGAGAAATATTATTGACACTTTATTTCTGGACACCACTTATATAAGAACATAATTAGATAAATCTCAAAAATAATTTGTGTCGACTTCCTGTTGAGCATCGTGACTACTAACTACCACTACAGAGTACCAAAACAGACTGATATAGGAACTCTCTTCGCTGGAAATTATACGGATTGACGCCCATACGTACTAAGTGTGAAATATTATTCACACTTTCTTTCCGGACACCACTTATATAAGAACATAATTAGATATATCTCAAAAATAATTTGTGTCGTCTTCCTGTTGAGCATCGTGACTACTAACTACCACTACGGAGTACCAGAGTCGACTGATATAGAAATTATCTGCGCGCACTTTCTATACCAATTGACGCCAATGCGTTCTAAGTGTGAAATATTATCCACACTTTCTTTCCGGACACCACTTATATAAGAACATAATTAGATAAATCTCGAAAATAATTTGTGTCGTCTTCCTGTTGAGCATCGTGACTACTAACTACCACTACGGAGTACCAAAGCAGACTGATATAGGAACTCTCTTCGCTGGATATTATACGAATTGACGCCGATACGTACTAAGTGTGAAATATTATTCACACTTTCTTTCCTGACACCACTTATATAAGAACATAATTAGATAAATCTCGAAAATAATTTGTGTCGTCTTCCTGTTGAGCATCGTGACTACTAACTACCACTACTGAGTACCAGAGTCAACTGATACAGGAACTCTCTGCGCAGGCTTTCTATACTAATTAACGTACATGCGTACTAATTGAGAAATATTATTGGCACTCTCTTTCAGGACTAAACTGATATAAGAACATAATTTGATAAATCTCAAAAATAATTTGTGTCGCCTTCCTGTTGAGCATCGTTACTACTAACTACCACTACGGAGTACCAGAGTCGACTGATATAGTAACTCTCTGAGCAGGCTTTTTATACCAATCGACAAGCAGGCGTAATCTGTGTGAATTATTATTTACACTTTCTTTCCGGACACCACTGATATAAGAAGTTAATTAGATAAATCACAAAAATAATTTGTGTCGTCTTCCTGTTGAGCATCGTGACTACTAACTACCACTACGGAGTACCAAAGCAGACTGATATAGGAACTCTCTTCGCTGGATATTATACGAATTGACGCCCATACGTACTAAGTGTGAAATATTATTCACACTTTCTTTCCGGACACCACTTATATAAGAACATAATTAGATATATCTCAAAAATAATTTGTGTCGTCTTCCTGTTGAGCATAGTGACTACTAACTACCACTACGGAGTACCAGAGTCGACTGATATAGAAATTATCTGCGCGCACTTTCTATACCAATTGACGCCAATGCGTACTAAGTGTGAAATATTATCCACACTTTCTTTCCGGACACCACTTATATAAGAACATAATTAGATAAATCTCGAAAATAATTTGTGTCGTCTTCCTGTTGAGCATCGTGACTACTAACTACCACTACTGAGTACCAGAGTCGACTGATACAGGAACTCTCGCGCAGGCTTTCTATACTAATTAACGTACATGCGTACTAATTGAGAAATATTATTGGCACTCTCTTTCAGGACAAAACTGATATAAGAACATAATTTGATAAATCTCAAAAATAATTTGTGTCGCCTTCCTGTTGAGCATCGTTACTACTAACTACCACTACGGAGTACCAGAGTCGACTGATATAGTAACTCTCTGAGCAGGCTTTTATACCATTCGACAAGTAGGCGTAATCTGTGTGAATTATTATTTACACTTTCTTTCCGGACACCACTATATAAGAACATAATTAGATAAATCTCAAAAATAATTTGTGTCATCTTCCTGTTGAGCATCGTGACTACTAACTACCACTACGGAGTACCAGAGTCGACTGATATAGAAACTCTCTGCGCAGGCTTTCTATACCAATTAACGTACATGCGTACTAAGTGAGAAATATTATTGCACTTCTTTCGGACAAACTGATATAAGAACATATTGATAAATCTCATAAATAATTTGTGTCGTCTTCCTGTTGAGCATCGTGACACTAACTACACTACGGAGTACCAGAGTCGACTAATATAGAAATTATCTGCGCACGCTTTCTATACCAATTGACGCCAATGCGTTCTAAGTGTGAAATATTATCCACACTTTCTTTCCGGACACCACTTATATAAGAACATAATTAGATAAATCTCGAAAATAATTTGTGTCGTCTTCCTGTTGAGCATCGTGACTACTAACTACCACTACGGAGTACCAAAGCAGACTGATATAGGAACTCTCTTCGCTGGATATTATACGAATTGACGCCGACACGTACTAAGTGTGAAATATTATTCACACTTCTTTCCGGACACACTTATATAAGAACATAATTAGATAAATCTCAAAATAATTTGTGTCGTCTTCCTGTTGAGCATCGTGACTACTAACTACCACTACGGAGTACCAGAGTCAACTGATACAGGAACTCTCTGCGCAGGCTTTCTATACTAATTAACGTACATGCGTACTAATTGAGAAATATTATTGGCACTCTCTTTCAGGACAAAACTGATATAAGAACATAATTTGATAAATCTCAAAAATAATTTGTGTCATCTTCCTGTTGAGCATCGTGACTACTAACTACCGCTACGGACTACCAGAGTCGGCTAACATAGGAACTCTCTGCGCTGGCTTTTTATACCAATTGACGCGCATGCATACTAATTGTGAATTATTATTTACACTTGCTTTCCGGGCACCACTGATATAAGAACATAATTAGATAACTCTCTGAAATAATTTGTGTCAACTGTCTGTTGAGCATCGTAATTACTAACTACCACTACGGAGAACCAAAACAGAGTGATATAGGAACTCTCTTCGCTGGATATTATACGAATTGACGCCGACACGTACTAAGTGTGAAATATTATTCACACTTTCTTTCCGGACATCACTTATATAAGAACATAATTAGATAAATCTCGAAAATAATTTGTGTCGTCTTCCTGTTGAGCATCGTGACTACTAACTACCACTACTGAGTACCAGAGTCAACTGATACAGGAACTCTCTGCGCAGGCTTTCTATACTAATTAACGTACATGCGTACTAATTGAGAAATATTATTGGCACTCTCTTTCAGGACAAAACTGATATAAGAACATTATTTGATAAATCTCATAAACAATTTGTGTCGTCTTCCTGTTGAGCATCGTGACCACTAACTACTACTACGGAGTACCAGAGTCGACTAATATAGAAATTATCTGCGCACGCTTTCTATACCAATTGACGCCAATGCGTACTAAGTGCGAAATATTATCCACAGTTTCTTTCTGGACAGCACTATATAAGAACATAATTAGATAACTCTCTGAAATAATTTGTGTCAACTTCCTGTTGAGCATCGTGACTACTAACTACCACTACGGAGTACCAGAGTCGACTGATATAGAAACTCTTTGCGCAGGCTTTCTATACCAATTAACGACATGCGTACTAAGTGAAATATTATTGACACTTTATTTCTGGACACCACTTATATAAGAACATAATTAGATAAATCTCGAAAATAATTTGTGTCATCTTCCTGTTGAGCATCGTGACTACTAACTACCACTACGGAGTACCAAAGCGACTGATATAGGAACTCTCTTCGCAGGCTTTATATACCAATTAACGTACATGCGTACTAAGTGAGAAATATTATTGACACTTTATTTCTGGACACCACTTATATAAGAACATAATTAGATAAATCTCAAAATAATTTGTGTCGACTTCCTGTTGAGCATCGTGACTACTAACTACCACTACAGAGTACCAAACAGACTGATATAGGAACTCTCTTCGCTGGAAATTATACGGATTGACGCCCATACGTACTAAGTGTGAAATATTATTCACACTTTCTTTCCGGACACCACTTATATAAGAACATAATTAGATATATCTCAAAAATAATTTGTGTCGTCTTCCTGTTGAGCATCGTGACTACTAACTACCACTACGGAGTACCAGAGTCGACTGATATAGAAATTATCTGCGCGCACTTTCTATACCAATTGACGCCAATGCGTTCTAAGTGTGAAATATTATCCACACTTTCTTTCCGGACACCACTTATATAAGAACATAATTAGATAAATCTCGAAAATAATTTGTGTCGTCTTCCTGTTGAGCATCGTGACTACTAACTACCACTACGGAGTACCAAAGCAGACTGATATAGGAACTCTCTTCGCTGGATATTATACGAATTGACGCCGATACGTACTAAGTGTGAAATATTATTCACACTTTCTTTCCTGACACCACTTATATAAGAACATAATTAGATAAATCTCGAAAATAATTTGTGTCGTCTTCCTGTTGAGCATCGTGACTACTAACTACCACTACTGAGTACCAGAGTCAACTGATACAGGAACTCTCTGCGCAGGCTTTCTATACTAATTAACGTACATGCGTACTAATTGAGAAATATTATTGGCACTCTCTTTCAGGACTAAACTGATATAAGAACATAATTTGATAAATCTCAAAAATAATTTGTGTCGCCTTCCTGTTGAGCATCGTTACTACTAACTACCACTACGGAGTACCAGAGTCGACTGATATAGTAACTCTCTGAGCAGGCTTTTTATACCAATCGACAAGCAGGCGTAATCTGTGTGAATTATTATTTACACTTTCTTTCCGGACACCACTGATATAAGAAGTTAATTAGATAAATCACAAAATAATTTGTGTCGTCTTCCTGTTGAGCATCGTGACTACTAACTACCACTACGGAGTACCAAAGCAGACTGATATAGGAACTCTCTTCGCTGGATATTATACGAATTGACGCCCATACGTACTAAGTGTGAAATATTATTCACACTTTCTTTCCGGACACCACTTATATAAGAACATAATTAGATAAATCTCAAAAATAATTTGTGTCGTCTTCCTGTTGAGCATCGTGACTACTAACTACCACTACGGAGTACCAGAGTCGACTGATATAGAAATTATCTGCGCGCACTTTCTATACCAATTGACGCCAATGCGTTCTAAGTGTGAAATATTATCCACACTTTCTTTCCGGACACCACTTATATAAGAACATAATTAGATAAATCTCGAAAATAATTTGTGTCGTCTTCCTGTTGAGCATCGTGACTACTAACTACCACTACGGAGTACCAAAGCAGACTGATATAGGAACTCTCTTCGCTGGATATTATACGAATTGACGCCGATACGTACTAAGTGTGAAATATTATTCACACTTTCTTTCCTGACACCACTTATATAAGAACATAATTAGATAAATCTCAAAAATAATTTGTGTCGTCTTCCTGTTGAGCATCGTGACTACTAACTACCACTACGGAGTACCAGAGTCACTGATACAGAAACTCTCTGCGCAGGCTTTCTATACCTAATTAACGTACATGCGTACTAATTGGAAATATTATTGGCACTCTCTTTCAGGACTAAACTGATATAAGAACATAATTGATAAATCTCAAAAATAATTTGTGTCGCTTCCTGTTGAGCATCGTTACTACTAACTACCACTACGGAGTACCAGAGTCGACTGATATAGAACTCTCTGCGCAGGCTTTTTATACCAATTGACAAGCAGGCGTACTAATGTGGAATATTATTACACTTTCTTTCCGGACACCACTGATATAAGAACATAATTAGATAAATCTCAAAAATAATTTGTGTCGTCTTCCTGTTGAGCATCGTGACTACTAACTACCACTACGGAGTACCAAAGCAGACTGATATAGGAACTCTCTTCGCTGGATATTATACGAATTGACGCCATACGTACTAAGTGTGAAATATTATTCACACTTTCTTTCCGGACACCACTTATATAAGAACATAATTAGATAAATCTCGAAAATAATTTGTGTCGTCTTCCTGTTGAGCATCGTGACTACTAACTACCACTACTGAGTACCAGAGTCAACTGATACAGGAACTCTCTGCGCAGGCTTTCTATACTAATTAACGTACATGCGTACTAATTGAGAAATATTATTGGCACTCTCTTTCAGGACAAACTGATATAAGAACATAATTTGATAAATCTCAAAAATAATTTGTGTCGCCTTCCTGTTGAGCATCGTTACTACTAACTACCACTACGGAGTACCAGAGTCGACTGATATAGTAACTCTCTGAGCAGGCTTTTATACCAATGACGCAGGCGTAATCTGTGTGAATATTATTTACACTTTCTTTCCGGACACCACTGATATAAGAATTAATTAGATAAATCCAAAAATAATTTGTGTCGTCTTCCTGTTGAGCATCGTGACTACTAACTACCACTACGGAGTACCAAAGCAGACTGATATAGGAACTCTCTTCGCTGGATATTATACGAATTGACGCCCATACGTACTAAGTGTGAAATATTATTCACACTTTCTTTCCGGACACACTTATATAAGAACATAATTAGATAAATCTCGAAAATAATTTGTGTCGTCTTCCTGTTGAGCATCGTGACTACTAACTACCACTACGGAGTACCAGAGTCGACTGATATAGAAATTATCTGCGCGGCTTTCTATACCAATTGACGCCATGCGTTCTAAGTGTGAAATATTATCACACTTTCTTTCCGGACACCACTTATATAAGAACATAATTAGATAAATCTCGAAAATAATTTGTGTCGTCTTCCTGTTGAGCATCGTGACTACTAACTACCACTACGGAGTACCAAAGCAGACTGATATAGGAACTCTCTTCGCTGGATATTATACGAATTGACGCCATACGTACTAAGTGTGAAATATTATTCACACTTTCTTTCCTGGACACCACTTATATAAGAACATAATTAGATAAATCTCGAAAATAATTTGTGTCGTCTTCCTGTTGAGCATCGTGACTACTAACTACCACTACTGAGTACCAGAGTCAACTGATACAGGAACTCTCTGCGCAGGCTTTCTATACAATTAACGTACATGCGTACTAAGTGAGAAATATTATTGCACTCTCTTTCAGGACAACTGATATAAGAACATAATTGATAAATCTCAAAAATAATTTGTGTCGCTTCCTGTTGAGCATCGTACTACTAACTACCACTACGGAGTACCAGAGTCGACTGATATAGAACTCTCTGCGCAGGCTTTCTATACCAATTACGACAATGCGCTAATCTGTGGAATATTATTTACACTTTCTTTCCGGACACCACTGATATAAGACATTAATTAGATAAATCTCAAAAATAATTTGTGTCGTCTTCCTGTTGAGCATCGTGACTACTAACTACCACTACGGAGTACCAAAGCAGACTGATATAGGAACTCTCTTCGCTGGATATTATACGAATTGACGCCCATACGTACTAAGTGTGAAATATTATTCACACTTTCTTTCCGGACACCACTTATATAAGAACATAATTAGATAAATCTCGAAAATAATTTGTGTCGTCTTCCTGTTGAGCATCGTGACTACTAACTACCACTACGGAGTACCAGAGTCGACTGATATAGAAACTCTCTGAGCAGGCTTTTTATACAATTAACGTACATGCGTACTAATTGAGAAATATTATTGCACTTTCTTTCGGACAACTTATATAAGAACATAATTAGATAAATCTCGAAAATAATTTGTGTCGCTTCCTGTTGAGCATCGTGACTACTAACTACCACTACGGAGTACCAAGCGACTGATATAGAACTCTCTGCAGGCTTTTTATACAATTGACGCAGCGTACTGTGTGAAATATTATTACACTTTCTTTCGGACACCACTGATATAAGAATAATTAGATAAATCTCAAAAATAATTTGTGTCGTCTTCCTGTTGAGCATCGTGACTACTAACTACCACTACGGAGTACCAAAGCAGACTGATATAGGAACTCTCTTCGCTGGATATTATACGAATTGACGCCCATACGTACTAAGTGTGAAATATTATTCACACTTTCTTTCCGGACACCACTTATATAAGAACATAATTAGATAAATCTCAAAAATAATTTGTGTCGTCTTCCTGTTGAGCATCGTGACTACTAACTACCACTACGGAGTACCAGAGTCGACTGATATAGAAATTATCTGCGCGCACTTTCTATACCAATTGACGCCAATGCGTTCTAAGTGTGAAATATTATCCACACTTTCTTTCCGGACACCACTTATATAAGAACATAATTAGATAAATCTCGAAAATAATTTGTGTCGTCTTCCTGTTGAGCATCGTGACTACTAACTACCACTACGGAGTACCAAAGCAGACTGATATAGGAACTCTCTTCGCTGGATATTATACGAATTGACGCCGATACGTACTAAGTGTGAAATATTATTCACACTTTCTTTCCTGACACCACTTATATAAGAACATAATTAGATAAATCTCGAAAATAATTTGTGTCGTCTTCCTGTTGAGCATCGTGACTACTAACTACCACTACTGAGTACCAGAGTCAACTGATACAGGAACTCTCTGCGCAGGCTTTCTATACTAATTAACGTACATGCGTACTAATTGAGAAATATTATTGGCACTCTCTTTCAGGACTAAACTGATATAAGAACATAATTGATAAATCTCAAAAATAATTTGTGTCGCCTTCCTGTTGAGCATCGTTACTACTAACTACCACTACGGAGTACCAGAGTCGACTGATATAGTAACTCTCTGAGCAGGCTTTTTATACCAATCGACAAGCAGGCGTAATCTGTGTGAATTATTATTTACACTTTCTTTCCGGACACCACTGATATAAGAAGTTAATTAGATAAATCACAAAAATAATTTGTGTCGTCTTCCTGTTGAGCATCGTGACTACTAACTACCACTACGGAGTACCAAAGCAGACTGATATAGGAACTCTCTTCGCTGGATATTATACGAATTGACGCCCATACGTACTAAGTGTGAAATATTATTCACACTTTCTTTCCGGACACCACTTATATAAGAACATAATTAGATAAATCTCAAAAATAATTTGTGTCGTCTTCCTGTTGAGCATAGTGACTACTAACTACCACTACGGAGTACCAGAGTCGACTGATATAGAAATTATCTGCGCGCACTTTCTATACCAATTGACGCCAATGCGTACTAAGTGTGAAATATTATCCACACTTTCTTTCCGGACACCACTTATATAAGAACATAATTAGATAAATCTCGAAATAATTTGTGTCGTCTTCCTGTTGAGCATCGTGACTACTAACTACCACTACGGAGTACCAGAGTCGACTGATATAGGAACTCTCTGCGCAGGCTTTCTATACCAATTGACGTACATGCGTACTAAGTGTGAAATATTATTCACACTTTCTTTCAGGACACCACTGATATAAGAACATAATTAGATAAATCTCAAAAATAATTTGTGTCGTCTTCCTGTTGAGCATCGTGACTACTAACTACCACTACGGAGTACCAGAGTCGACTGATATAGGAACTCTCTGAGCAGGCTTTTATACCATTTACGCCAATGCGTACTAAGTGTGAAATATTATTCACACTTTCTTTCCGGACACCACTATATAAGAACATAATTAGATAAATCTCAAAAATAATTTGTGTCGTCTTCCTGTTGAGCATCGTGACTACTAACTACCACTACGGAGTACCAGAGTCGACTGATATAGAAACTCTCTGCGCAGGCTTTCTATACCAATTAACGTACATGCGTACTAAGTGTGAAATATTATTGACACTTTCTTTCCGGACACCACTTATATAAGAACATTATTAGATAAATCTCAAAAATAATTTGTGTCGTCTTCCTGTTGAGCATCGTGACTACTAACTACCACTACGGAGTACCAGAGTCGACTGATATAGAACTCTCTGCGCAGGCTTTCTATACCAATTGACGCCAATGCGTACTAAGTGTGAAATATTATCCACACTTTCTTTCCGGACACCACTATATAAGAACATAATTAGATAAATCTCAAAATAATATTTGTGTCGTCTTCCTGTTGAGCATCGTGACTACTAACTACCACTACGGAGTACCAGAGTCGACTGATATAGGAACTCTCTTCGCAGGCTTTTATACCAATTGACGCCATGCGTACTAAGTGAAATATTATTCACACTTTCTTTTCGGACACCACTATATAAGAACATAATTAGATAAATCTCTCAAAATAATTTGTGTCGTCTTCCTGTTGAGCATCGTGACTACTAACTACCACTACGGAGTACCAGAGTCGACTGATATAGAAACTCTCTGCGCAGGCTTTCTATACAATTGACGTACATGCGTACTAAGTGTGAAATATTATTCACACTTTCTTTCCGGACACCACTGATATAAGAACATAATTAGATAAATCTCAAAAATAATTTGTGTCGTCTTCCTGTTGAGCATCGTGACTACTAACTACCACTACGGAGTACCAGAGTCGACTGATATAGAACTCTCTGCGCAGGCTTTCTATACCAATTGACGCCAATGCGTACTAAGTGTGAAATATTATTCACACTTTCTTTCCGGACACCACTTATATAAGAACATAATTAGATAAATCTCAAAATAATTTGTGTCGTCTTCCTGTTGAGCATCGTGACTACTAACTACCACTACGGAGTACCAGAGTCGACTGATATAGAAACTCTTTGCGCAGGCTTTCTATACCAATTAACGTACATGCGTACTAAGTGTGAAATATTATTCACACTTTCTTTCCGGACACCACTATATAAGAACATAATTAGATAAATCTCAAAAATAATTTGTGTCGTCTTCCTGTTGAGCATCGTGACTACTAACTACCACTACGGAGTACCAGAGTCGACTGATATAGGAACTCTCTGCGCAGGATCTATACCAATTGACGTACATGCGTACTAAGTGTGAAATATTATTCACACTTTCTTTCCGGACACCACTGATATAAGAACATAATTAGATAAATCTCAAAATAATTTGTGTCGTCTTCCTGTTGAGCATCGTGACTACTAACTACCACTACGGAGTACCAGAGTCGACTGATATAGAAACTATCTGCGCAGGCTTTCTATACCAATTGACGCCAATGCGTACTAAGTGTGAAATATTATCCACACTTTCTTTCCGGACACCACTATATAAGAACATAATTAGATAAATCTCTGAAATAATTTGTGTCGTCTTCCTGTTGAGCATCGTGACTACTAACTACCACTACGGAGTACCAGAGTCGACTGATATAGAAACTCTTTGCGCAGGCTTTCTATACCAATTAACGTACATGCGTACTAAGTGTGAAATATTATTCACACTTTCTTTCCGGACACCACTTATATAAGAACATAATTAGATAAATCTCAAAAATAATTTGTGTCGTCTTCCTGTTGAGCATCGTGACTACTAACTACCACTACGGAGTACCAAAACAGACTGATATAGGAACTCTCTTCGCTGGATATTATACGAATTGACGCCCATACGTACTAAGTGTGAAATATTATTCACACTTTCTTTCCGGACACCACTTATATAAGAACATAATTTGATAAATCTCAAAAATAATTTGTGTCGCCTTCCTGTTGAGCATCGTTACTACTAACTACCACTACGGAGTACCAGAGTCGACTGATATAGAAATTATCTGCGCGCACTTTCTATACCAATTGACGCCAATGCGTTCTAAGTGTGAAATATTATCCACACTTTCTTTCCGGACACCACTTATATAAGAACATAATTAGATAAATCTCGAAATAATTTGTGTCGTCTTCCTGTTGAGCATCGTGACTACTAACTACCACTACGGAGTACCAAAGCAGACTGATATAGGAACTCTCTTCGCTGGATTTATACGAATTGACGCCGATACGTACTAAGTGTGAATATTATTCACACTTTCTTTCCGGACACCACTTATATAAGAACATAATTAGATAATCTCGAAAATAATTTGTGTCGTCTTCCTGTTGAGCATCGTGACTACTAACTACCACTACGGAGTACCAGAGTCAACTGATATAGGAACTCTCTGCGCAGGCTTTCTATACCAATTAACGTACATGCGTACTAAGTGTGAAATATTATTGCACTCTTCTTTCCGGACAAAACTATATAAGAACATAATTGATAAATCTCAAAAATAATTTGTGTCGTCTTCCTGTTGAGCATCGTGACTACTAACTACCACTACGGAGTACCAGAGTCGACTGATATAGAAACTCTCTGCGCAGGCTTCTTATACCAATTCGACAAGCAGGCGTAATCTGTGTGAAATATTATTTACACTTTCTTTCCGGACACCACTGATATAAGAACATAATTAGATAAATCTCAAAAATAATTTGTGTCGTCTTCCTGTTGAGCATCGTGACTACTAACTACCACTACGGAGTACCAGAGTCGACTGATATAGGAACTCTCTGCGCGGCTTTCTATACCAATTGACGTACATGCGTACTAAGTGTGAAATATTATTCACACTTTCTTTCCGGACACCACTTATATAAGAACATAATTAGATAAATCTCAAAATAATTTTGTGTCGTCTTCCTGTTGAGCATCGTGACTACTAACTACCACTACGGAGTACCAGAGTCGACTGATATAGAAACTATCTGCGCAGGCTTTCTATACCAATTGACGCCAATGCGTTCTAAGTGTGAAATATTATCCACACTTTCTTTCCGGACACCACTTATATAAGAACATAATTAGATAAATCTCAAAATAATTTGTGTCGTCTTCCTGTTGAGCATCGTGACTACTAACTACCACTACGGAGTACCAGAGTCGACTGATATAGAAAACTCTTGCGCAGGCTTTCTATACCAATTGACGTACATGCGTACTAAGTGTGAAATATTATTCACACTTTCTTTCCGGACACCACTATATAAGAACATAATTAGATAAATCTCAAAAATAATTTGTGTCGTCTTCCTGTTGAGCATCGTGACTACTAACTACCACTACGGAGTACCAGAGTCGACTGATATAGAACTCTCTGCGCAGGCTTTCTATACCAATTAACGTACATGCGTACTAAGTGTGAAATATTATTCACACTTTCTTTCCGGACACCACTTATATAAGAACATAATTAGATAAATCTCAAAAATAATTTGTGTCGTCTTCCTGTTGAGCATCGTGACTACTAACTACCACTACGGAGTACCAGAGTCGACTGATATAGAAACTATCTGCGCAGGCTTTTCTATACAATTGACGCCAATGCGTACTAAGTGTGAAAATATTATCCACACTTTCTTTCCGGACACCACTTATATAAGAACATAATTAGATAAATCTCGAAAATAATTTTGTTCGTCTTCCTGTTGAGCATCGTGACTACTAACTACCACTACGGAGTACCAGAGTCGACTGATATAGAAACTCTCTGCGCAGGCTTTCTATACCAATTGACGCCAATGCGTACTAAGTGTGAAATATTATTCACACTTTCTTTCCGGACACCACTTATATAAGAACATAATTAGATAAATCTCAAAATAATTTGTGTCGTCTTCCTGTTGAGCATCGTGACTACTAACTACCACTACGGAGTACCAAGTCGACTGATATAGAACTCTCTTCGCTGGATTTTATACCAATTGACGCCATACGTACTAAGTGTGAATATTATTCACACTTTCTTTCCGGACACCACTTATATAAGAACATAATTAGATAAATCTCAAAAATAATTTGTGTCGTCTTCCTGTTGAGCATCGTGACTACTAACTACCACTACGGAGTACCAGAGTCGACTGATATAGAAATTATCTGCGCGCACTTTCTATACCAATTGACGCCAATGCGTTACTAAGTGTGAAATATTATCCACACTTTCTTTCCGGACACCACTTATATAAGAACATAATTAGATAAATCTCGAAAATAATTTGTGTCGTCTTCCTGTTGAGCATCGTGACTTACTAACTACCACTACGGAGTACCAAAGCAGACTGATATAGGAACTCTCTTCGCTGGATTT